>NC_051185.1:95606846-95906846 GCF_013339695.2 Rhipicephalus sanguineus | reverse complement strand
AGGGTATTGACATGTCAACAACAGCATTATTTGTACCGAGGAGCTTAGTAACAGTGAATTGTTTTATTTATGTATTGTCCAGAATTTGTCCGAGCTGTGCCAATCTTCCAGCCCACGTCACCTGACATGGCTTGTTATAGTGTTGTCAATATGCCGGACTATGTAAATAAACTATGTGTCATCTTGCAGACATGTACCAAAATGTGATGCATTGCATTTTTCCTTGACATCACATTGTCGGGGGCTCTTTTCTTATATATCGGCTGCCGCCCACGAAAATGTATAAAAACTGCTTGTGAGTGGGCAGAAGCAGAAACTATACATGAAATTGTTCCAAGAGGTTTCGAGAAATGCCGAGTTGGCACATAAGAGTGGTGAGAGATTTCTCTCGTAAGTTACTGCCTTGAAACATCATGTGCTCAAGACTGCGTGTATCAGCATTGTTGTTTTATAGCAGTTCATCCTATTAACTACTACTCAGTGTATGTATGTATGTATGTGTGTATGTATGTATATATGTATGTATGTATGTATGTATGCATGCATGTATCTTTTAAACAAAAACTTACGTTTTTTTGTTTAGTGTAACTTTCATAAAAATTTTGCTATTTGATTTCTAGTTCTTTTTCTATCTCATTTTCATTTCTCAAGTATGTTTCCTACTGTGCAAAAATGAATGTAACCTTACATAAAATGTGTGCATTCAAACAAGATGTTTCATTTTACAATGTACAGTTCTGAGCAAGAAGTTGGAAACTATGCAACCAACCAGCAAAAATAAGTTTATAGGACAGCTCCTCCGTCTAACATTGCTTCTACAGATTGCGTTTGTCGAATATGTAGAATAGACTAGTCGACTTCAACCAGCTTAACCAAGCTTTCGCCCGTGGCTGTACATACTTTTACATATGTGCGTGGTATTTCTACGTATTGTCATACGTGTTGCCAATTACTATTAAGGGCACAAAACTAGTCAAGCTGAATATGCGGATTTTTGTCTGTTCACCTGTCATCTATACTGTAACTGCTGTTGATAAAGAATAAACTCGCGTTTAAAATTTTCATGTACTTACCAAGGAAGAGTAGCCCTTTATGACGCAAATTAATTTGCCGTAATGTTTTCCCAGGCGTACTGTTTTGCCCTCTCCTCAGAACTCGATAGCCTGCTGGAGTTCTTTATAACCATTGACAGAGGCATTACACGGAGCTACGCAGCACGACAGAGAACGAGAGAGAAAACACATCACTGTGTTCGTGTGTTTTCTCTCTGTCCCTGTCGTTTTGCGCAGCTGCTTGTAATGAATCCCACCCAACTAGCACGGAAACGTGTCCCGACAATGGCAGTCATCTTGGCCGCAAGCATTTTGGCCGCCGCGTGTCTCCTGATGTTCTTGAAAACACCGCGATGTCTGACCGGCGGTCGAATAGCCAGAGTCGTGAAAAGTAATGCCCAGGTATGATAATTGGGTTTCGGGACTGGGCACCCTTGCGATAGTAGTGGTTAGAGCAAAAAAAAAAGATACTCTTATTTCTATGATCCGTGAGGGAGCACGGCGCAGCGCATTTGGGTATAAAGGGGCGTGAAAGCAGAGAGCGGGAAGGCCACCTTCTCAAGAAAAGAGTGCTCGCAACACATAACCTCAGGCCGTGCTATCAATTTTTCCATTAAAAAGAATACGTGGGTGCTTGGCGACACTGCGAATCGAACCCAGTACCTCCCGCATTGTAGTCTGACGCTGTAACGACTCGACCACCGCTGCAGTGTTTCAGAAGAGAGCTGGCCACTGTAACACTTACTTCATTGTATATATATTATCTTTCCCTCGAAAGACACGTAATTCAAGACGTCCGGTGAAAGTCGATCAAAAAAAGAAGAAAAAAACTCGGGATCCTAATGCATTCGCCTAAGGTGACTCGAAGGTTAAAGCCATCAAATGGGGCTATATTACCGTGCACTTTGTATCGAGTGCGACATCACTAATAAACTATCGCTAATTGACTGTCACTAATGTCACTTTCTTTAATTGAATATTCAATGTGTTTCGATTATTGTCGTTTAAATAAACTTTCACTAAACAAATCACTACTCACTTAATTTGCTTCGATTCTCATATATAAGCACAATCACACGTTCGCTCGCTTTTGTATGGCTTTCGCTCCCATAGACGTTAGTAAGTAACACGAACGCCGTCTCTTTTTTCTTCTTATTATTAATCGTGCGAACGCGGAGCACGCGCGCCCTGTGAATCCAGGCGCATGTGTATAGTCATGTCACTTCAGGCCGAGACAACACCGCTTCTTTTATGTTTGCTCACGCAAACTCCGCAAGCACGAAGTGACTGCGCCGTGTTTTCTGAAAAGCATTAGCACGTAGAAACCTCCCGACGAATCTTCCTTGTTTTATGCGTGCACATATCTAAGCGCATACGATTGCTCTCTCATTCCAGCCCTGTCAAAATGCTGCGGTGAATCGGACCTGCGGCATTACGCTATGATACCTTTCTTACTGCTGCTTTGTATTTCTGTACAGTTCTCCGTAGGCTCAAAAGCCGCTCCTATGTCTTGTACTGAGATCTTCGTAAGAAATGCAGCATTTTACGTCTAGCTACAAAACACCCTAATGGCAACCACCATACCGTGCTCGAACATGCCTAGTTAGTTTAGTGGCAGCGCAGCTTCATCAAAAAATGTAACTAAACTGGTTGTGGTAAAGAGGGGGAGACGTTTCGGTTGCATCTTCAAACCTTCAATGTTTCAATTTACGCGCGGTTTAAAGATGCAGTGCGTCTGGAGCGTTGTTCGCCTGCACTTGACAGGATAGCGCACGGATTATTAACGCCATCGAGCAACTAGATTTTTGTTAGCTATGGTCATCGATGAAACCCGAGCACTGGGCTTCGCGCAAGACCCCAGGACGTCTGCGGCAACGCAGCAACGTGTAAGTGCTGTAGCAGACGCCCGGAACTGGAAGCTGAGATGCAGCGAAAATACATTGGCTATCATCGTATACCCTCGATGCTAGACGCTTCGCGTGCTGCCCCTCTGTCACCTGCGCGCACTTCTTTCTTTCCTTGTCGTTTGATCGGCTTTCGCGTTGCCTCCTTGCCCTCAAAAGTGGCTGGTAAGTTAAATTCGTACCACTGCTATCGTAATCCCTCGAGATACGAGAATTCTTGGCTAAGAAATTGCGTAGGCAAGAGAAAGCATTGTGAATTCGGGCCCTGAAATTCAGTGCCGGTGGGAGAGTTCTCTTGTGCGTAGTTGAACAATAAAACTTCCAAGCGTGGACGTTAACTAAAAGCGGACTGCGGGTCTCTGTGTCTAATCTTTCTTCTGTCTCTCATTGTCCATTAGCAGAGAACTTGTAATGGGAAACACCGGCGCACACTGCATGCTTCGCCCCTCCACAGCTTTCACGATGTTGTAGCTGAAACACCCTGTCCTACATGCTTCGCCTTTCCCCATTTTTATTTCTTATTGAAATTCTTCAGAAAGATATATAGGCGGGGACCATAAAGTGACAAAAATCATTTTTGTTGTTACAAACACATGGTTTGTTCATACATAAGAGCAAGATAAATAGTGAAAATCAAACGAGTGTTAAAACATTATGCCTTGATAAACGTCTCTGTAGTTCAGAGACGTACAAAATTAAGTGCTCGAAGTGGCGTCAAGTGGAAACATGGAGGGAGAAAAGTCTCTTCTGATGCAGTCGACATCGTCTCGCCACGCACACTTTTGAGATGTCGCTCACTCATCAACATCTGAATCTTACCTCTTAAGTAACTCCTCGTATGGTAGGCTGACACATACTGAATCAAATTCTGAATCGGCAATCGAGCTGCGATTCGGAGGAATCACCGCCAGACAAACTTGCAGCAGAGAAATCGGCGCGCACATCCATAGCGCAGTGAAACTGCGCGTGTGAGCGCACTGTAAACAACTGTGTAGTTATGAGCGTGTGCGGAAAGCAAGAACAAGTCCAAAACCTATAATAACAATTTGTCTTATCGGGCGAGACGGAAATGATTTTAAATGCGGAGCATTTCTTAGTCGGCACCTGCGGCGTCGGCTAAGACCCCACTGCTTATTCTCGGCTCGTCTCGTGCCGGCAGCAAGCCTCTCCTCTCCCTCCCACGCGTGCTCGGCTCGTCTCGTGCCGGCAGCAGGCCTCTCCTCTTCACCCCTCCCTCACTCCCTCCCTCCTCTCGATCGAACGCGGGCGGTGCGTATATAAGCGGCGGAGCGCGCGTTTGGAATACAGTCAACGGCGTCTTTACTTGGCTTTCGCTTGACGACGCTTTGCTTGACTCGACTAGATGCGATGGAAGCAAGAGTACCTTCAATCAGCGTCCCACCAATCATTGAAGGCAACGCTACCCCACCGTCACCGTCGTTGGCGTCAACAACAGCAAGCAACGCAGAAGACAAGGCTGCGAAGGGACAAGCATACGACGCAGAACGGAAGCGTCCGAAGAGAGCAGCGGACCCGGAACTTCGTGCACACTGGAGCCTTTCAAGTCGTACTTGGTGTGCGCATCTTGTAACAATTAAGCATTCCCAAACCATACCCAATTACGCAACGTTCACGCGATACCCCCACCACTCTGCGATGCATTTACTCGAGTTCCCCCCGTGGAAAGATGCGGGCGACTTTTTAGGGGCGAAGCTCCTTAAAGCGGCACCCGTTCGTCCCCGTCGTAGTGCGTAACCAGTCTTAACGCTAGTACCAGATCTTGACCTCCAAGGTGGTGCCGGTGGGAGATTTCTCCTGTGCGTTGTTGAACAAAAAAATTCGCAGCGTGCGCGTTAACTAAAAGCTGTTCTGTCTCTCATTCGCCATTAGCAGCCATTGGCATGTTCAAGTAGGAAACGTTAGTAGAAGTAGAAGTGTAAGTGTTAGCTAAAAGCCGACTTCTTCTGTCTCTCATTCCCATTAGCAGCCATTGTTTACCTCCAAGGCAGTGCCTTGTGAGATTTCTCCTGTGCGTGAGCAAACAATAAAAATTTTGTTCAAAACGCCGTTAATTGATGAAATAAACCAACGAAAGACACCAGATGTTTTCTAAAAGCAAAACGAAAAGACGCCAGCTGCTTAACGAAAGACGCCAGATGTTTCTCCTCTCCTACGGTCGCGGCGCCGACGCAGGCAGCGTCGCGGCAGCGTCTTGATTGAAAAAACCGACCGCTCGCGCTGCACAACCGTTCACTGACCACCCCGTATATATAGGCACTGGATTTTGACCTCCAAGGTAGTGCGTGTGTGCGATTTCTCCTGTGCGTGATTAAACAATGAAAATTCACAGCGTACATGTAAAATTAAAGTGAGCTGCAAGTCGTCATAACTCTCATCGAACCTTTAGTATAAACGCGCCTAATCTCACGTCCGTGATGATGTACAGGGCAGAACTCACGGAAGATTCACGGTTTACCGATGAACCTCCGCAGCTTCGCCCATTCATCATCATTCACACCGTGGATATGCTGTGATTTTTTGTGAGTCGCCAATACACGAAACGCAACCATGTGCAATGATAAAGCGATAAATTATAAGCAACATATGTGCGCATTGCCAAGTAATACTATTTTTTAGGGGCGAAGCTCCTTAAGGCGACACCCGTTCGTCCCTCGTAGTAGTGCGTAACCAGTCGTAACGCTAGTACCAGATCTTGACCTCCAAGGTGGTGCCGGTGGGAGATTTTTCCTGTGCGTTGTTGAACAATAAAAAATTCGCAGCGTGCGCGTTAACTAAAAGCCGAATTCTTCTGTCTCTCATTCCCCATTAGCGGCCATTGGCATGTTCCAGTAGGAAACGTTAGTAGAAGTAGAAGTGTAAGTGTTAGCTAAAAGCCGACTTCTTCTGTGTCTCATTCCCATTAGCAGCCATTGTTTACCTCCAAGGTAGTGCCTGGTGAGATTTCTCCTGTGCGTGAATAAACAATACAAATTTTGTTCAAAACGCCGTTGATTGATGAAATAAACCAACGAAAGACGCCCGATGTTTACTAAAAGCAAAACGAAAGAACGCCAGATGTTTCTACAGCAAAACGAAAAGACGCCAGCTGCTTAACGAAAGACGCCAGATGTGTTCTAAAGCAATGATTTTCTAAACAATGAAAATTCACAGCGTACATGTAAAATTAAAGTGAGCTGCTAGTCGTCATAACTCATCGAACCTCTAGTATAAACGCGCCCGATCTGACGTCGGTGATGATGTACTGGGCAGAATACACGGAAGATTCACGGTTTACCGATGAACCTCCGCAGCTTCGCCCATTCATCATCATTCACTCCGTGGATATGCTGTGATTTTTTCAGCCGTAGTATTCTCACACGCACGTCCATCTTTTCGTTGTCATGGTCACACACTGAGAGCACATGTGGCTTACAATACCCTCGGTTGACATCATGATAAAGCGGTCCAACTCACAGCCTGTGTACGGCATAAATCAGTACGGAAAAAAAATCCTTCGAAAGTGTTTTAGAGCAAACATTCATACGTGATGTTAGGTTCCTGGCCTCTCAAGACGCCCTTCAGTTAAAAATAAAATAAAAGAAACTGTGTCAAGGCGATCGAATTAACAATAATGCATCGGAATTATTTCATTGTTCAGACGTTAACGCAAAACTTGTGCGAAACTCGTAAGGTTTATTAGAGCGAGTGCCGCGTATGCATTTGATGAGGGGTAGGATATGACATGTATATTATTTCATTGTTCAGACGTTAACGCAAAACTTGTGCGAAACTCGCAAGGTTCATTAGAGCGAGTGCCGCGTATGCATTTGATGAGGGATAGGATATGACATGTATAGCTATAGCAGGCCCGAGGTATTGCAGACGCTAACACAGCGGCTCAATAGCTATCATGGTGAACTCCTCGGGGCTGTCTCTATTTCGGTCTCTTTCGTCCCTGGCAGGTCGAACCACTATTTCATGCCCGTGGGCGAGACCCATCCGTTGCGCCATCGCAAGAAGGGCTAGCAGTCCCGAGACGCTAGCACAGCGGTCGCTTAATCGTGGTAGAAAACACCTGTGTGCACTCTCTATTTCGCTCTCTTTCGTCCCTCGCAGGTCAACCCACTTTCTCATGCCCGTGGACGGAGGCATGCGTTGCGCTATCGCAAGAAGCGCTAGCAGTTTCGAGGCATTGTAGACACTAACACAGCGGCTCGCTTAATCATGGTGGAAAATTCCTGTGTGTGTGCACTCTCTATTTCGTTCTCTTTCATCCCTCGCAGGTCGACCTACTTTCTCGTGCCCGTGGGCGAGAGCACGGAGCAAGAATTCTTGAAGAGGCGAAACTGCGCTTGCTCGAGCGTCCTAATAAAGCCACGGAATCGGGCACAGCGCTCACCCGCCCTCTGTCGTGAGAGTCCGCTAGCGGAGAAGGAAAAATGCCTCACACCGAACTCTTCGACGAAGCTCGTCGGTTCAAGGCCATTCGTCGCCGATTGGCCGTTCGCGCTTCACGCCCAAATTGATGCGTTTTTGTGCGACCTCGCCGGCTCCAAATTATAGCGGGACTGCGTTAAAGAGCTCGTTTCGCAGAACTACCGTTGTCGGTGTCGGTGAGGCTAGCAATTGAGAAGGCGACGCTCACGGAGCCCGATTACACTATCGCGTTCTACTCTTAAAGGCGAAGCTCAAGCGCACTCCAAGTTTTTTCGGTAAATTAACGAGAAAAATTGCGTCACAAGCAGGAAAATTACCAGCGCGATATATTTTGTTCAACACCAAATCGATCATTTTTGATAACGTGAACTCAATTAGTTACGTATGATTTATGTCAACGAATGATGGGACTTACCCTATATGCCATCAATTCAGATGTAGGTTGCTGCGGCGGCTGCATTTAGATGGAGGCGAAATGCTAAAGACTCGTGTGCTTACATTTAGCTGCACGTTATAAAACACCAGGTGGTAGAAATTTCACGCTGTCATTTTTTTGAGAACAGCAGACAAGTAGCTGGGACAGCGCAGAAAGGTTAAAGTCCCGGCGTCTCGTAACACACATTGGCCATTTCGGTTTGTCAGGGAGAACTTCCGCACCAAGCTCGCCATAATTGCGCCGCATGTCTATGTCACTGTCCGAGAAGTGCTTCTCGCAAACGTAGTCACGAGGCGTCAGCTGTCGTTCTTTTCTCGGTATTGCGCGAGCCCACGCTTCCAACCTCCCTGGGTCACTAGGAACTTTGAAGGTAATTACCTTCTCCTTGCAGGACGCGTACCCGCTGCTGCAGTTCGGCACGAAACATTTCCTGCCCATCCTGAAGAAGCACTGGTCGAAATCTGGAAATCACTCTCCTTTGTCGCGGCGTGAAAAGCGCTCGCAAACATCGAGGAGCCGGCGCCGCAGGCGCAGCGCGCGGAACTGAGAGCGCTAAAGAGAAAGAAAACCAGCAAATTGCGAAGGGAACGTTTCCTCCCAAGGCCACCTAACGCATGCGCGCGCACAACATGCGAGCGAGGAGCGAGGGGCGCGTGCATGCGGCGGCAGACGTCGTCTGCTCAGGGGCCAATACTAGCAGTTCGTTTCAAGCGCTGTGCGGCCTATAATTCTGGCAGTATCGATTAGGAACTGCAGCTAAAATATGTTATATATACCGATTACTGTTACAGAGAGAAACCTTAGAAATTTTACATTGTACGAGGCGCTATCACGATTTTTATGCGTGTAGTCCATAAAAGAGCATGCAGAAGATGGCAACTAGAGTTACTGTATATGCTACCTTTAGGTAGCAGAGTTGCGCATAGGTCCGCCATCTTGCCCGCCGTGGCATCCACGCTAAGCAGGAAAGCCACCCCTCTGGAATGTAGGAGCCGACGCGGCTGCTGTTGTTGCTGCTGTCCTCTCGGCCCAGCGGCTCCGTGCACCTTCTCGTTCGTTCATAACGCGTCGCTGGCGCAATGACTTTCGATTCGAAGAAAAAAAAACGAATGGAAAGCTCAAAGAAACAATAATTTGAGATGGAACAGGTGGAGATGGAACAATATCGTAATATTTTTGTTTTAAATGGCAATTAGAGAAAGTGCGACGGTCACGATTCTGGACCAATTAAATTCAGCCTAATTATTCGTTTCACGTAGTTTTTGATGCAGCACTTCAAAAGATTAAGTGAATAGCTCGAGAAAACAAGTGCTAAAATTATCACTGTGTTTTACAAATAGCGCAAGCTAACGAGAATTTCGCGTACGTCTAGGTAGATGTGGCATATAATAAACACTCGGTCATGCTTCCAACTTTTATGCCGCACAGTGGTCGGAATGAATCATGCTGTTTTGATAGACATTACCGACTTTACCGTTTTGTCCTGTTCGATTTTTAGTCAACCTTTGACCAGTGAGAGAGAAGCGATATATATCCTGTTCGTTATCGCCGGCTTCTGACGTCTCACGCGCGGCAGCCACTTGAGACGGCGACGGACGACGGAGACAGACTTGCCACATGAAATCGAGAAGAAGGCCTTTCCGTGCTCTTGTCGGTACGTGCAGTGGGGAGCGCAGCATCCTGTCATTGTCGCAACTTCGCAACACTGAGTCAGGGCGCTGCGCCGCGCAGACGTTGGCAAAAACGGACAGCAGAAGACACCACCACAACAACGACAAACAATCCGAACTCACCTGGACCGTCTTGCGCTTCGCCGGACGGCTCGATTTCACTTGATACAGCGGTGGTGGCGCGGCGATCGCCAGCACCCGCGCGGCCGTGAAGTTGGCTTTCCCTAAAACGGATGCTTTTTGCGCACGTGAGCGCGCTGGGCGAATGGTGGCGCGAGCGGCGAGTTCTATCAGAGGCGCAACTCTGCTACCTAAAGGTAGCATATACAGTAACTCTAATGGCAACAGGCCGAAAGCGTCATCTGTCGTGCTTCGTGGTAAGCCGCATTCGCCGTGACGCTATCGCGCCGCCCTCGCGCGCTGCCGCGGCCTACAGATTCTCCTCCTCAAATACTTCTTTCTCCGTGGGCGAGAGACATGCGTTGCGCCATCGCAAGAAGCGCTAGCAGTCCAGAGGCATTGCAGACGCTAGCACAGCGGCTCGCCTAATCATGGCAGAAAACTCCTCGGTGCACTTTCAATTTCGCTCTGTTTAGTCCCTCGTAGGTCAACCCACCTCCTCATGCTCGTGGGCGGACGCATGCGCTACGCTATCGCAAGAAGCGCTAGCAGGCCCAAGGCACTACAGACGCTAACACAGCGGCTCGCTTAATCATGGCGGAAAACTCCTCGGTGCACTCTCTATTTCGCTCTCGTTCGTCCCTCGCAGGTCAACCCACCTCCTCATGCCCGTGGGCGGACGCATGCGCTACGCTATCGCAAGAAGCGCTAGCAGGCCCAAGGCACTACAGACGCCAACACAACGGCTCGCTTACTCATCGTGGAAAACTTATGTGTGCACTCTTTTTCGCTCTTTTTCGTCCCTCGCAGGTCGGGGCCCACTTTCTCATGCCCATGGACGAGATGCCGGCGTTGTGCTTCCCCTAGAAGCGCGGGCAGGCACGAGGCATTGCATACGCTAACACAGCGGCTCGCTTAATCATGGCGGAAAACTCGGTGTTTCCCGAACGCTGGCAAGTATACAGGAAACGTACTACTGGCCGCGCCTTGCCGCCGACGTCACTAGCGACGTTAGGACATGCAGAGGCTGTCGGCGACGCAAGACGCCGCCAACAAGACCAGCAGGCTTTCTTCAGACGATCGAGCCACCTCGGCGACCGTTGCAGCAGATCGGCATGGACCTCCTGGGGTCCATTGAGGTACTTGCGCGAAAACAAACGGGGACGAAGAAAGGAGACACACGGACAAGCGCAATCTAACAACTGATTTATTTTTGAAAAAAGGCGGCCGAAGCAGCGAAGGAAACTAGCGTGCTTCAAGAGTCGAGCTGTGACACTTGATAGTTCGCACTCATCTTCTGTTTGTTCGTTTAGCGGTGTCCCCTGAGCTCGAGTGACTTTCGTACGCTCCGTAACATGAGCGCGGACATCACGGTGAAAGCTTGAAACATTCGTCTTCCCCTCACCACGAGAAAACCGCGCGAGCAGACAGCGGAAGGGAAAGGTTCTCCCTGCGCAAATATAAGAAGAAGCGAGCGAGCGAGCTGACGACTTTTAAATGCGCCCGTCGTGCTCCTAGCCGCCATCTCACTGGTAATGAAGGAACGCTTATTATCGCCTGCCATCTCTGAGTCCGTCCAGCGGTAAAGGGTGTGTATATAACGCTCGCCGTTAGCTACTGGAGGATCTGCGTTTCGTGGCGTAGTGGATAGCGCTGCTCGCTGTGGAGCAAGAGGTCCCTGGTTCGATTCCGCGCTTCGGAAGCCTTTTTCTGAATTATTTTTCTTTGGGGCTTTCATATATATACGCATACTTATACATATACTCTGCGTTACGGCGGCGAAGGCGACGGCAAAATCCAGCCGAGACTGTCCATATAATTGCTATCGCAATTATAGCGCCGTGTATGTGTCCTCTTCTCGTCCCGTGTCTAGCGCTGTTTCTATTCGTCGTCTACCAATTGCTATCGCAATAAAAAAACATTTGCTTAAAAGCCCAACGTGATCTGCGCGCTTCCGCGAGAGAGCACACACCATCCGCGCATATAACAATAACTCTAGACCACAATTCCCGAGATCATCGCATCCACACACACAAACACACACACACGAAAAAAACCATCAAAGGCACCTACATCGACAAGATGAAAAGAGAACGTTATTAAAGATACGCAGACAGCAGCGAAATCTCCTTATCTAATAAAGCAACAGATTGATGGCTGATTCACTTGTCTTTTAGTCTACCAATACAAAGCGCCTCAACTATTTCCCTCGCAGTCATGTTCCAGTGTTCGAACAGAATGCCAGTGCCTCCAGGCTGAGGTATGCACCCACAATCTTTACAGTGTGTCTCCTTTCTCCGTCCCCGTTTGTTTTCGCGCAAGTACCCCAATGAATTCGTTCCAACTAGGCCAGCTAGCAGTTTTGCTCCTGGGGTCGTTCTGAACGGTGGCTTGCGGTAATATGTGGATCGTCGTAGCTACCGACCACCTGACCCGCTACGCCGAAACACGGGCCCTACCCAAAGGCACTGCCGCCAAGGTAGCCAAGTTCTTCGTTGAGAATATCGTCCTGTGTAATGGCGCCCCATAGGTCCTCATCACCGACAGAGCTACGGCCTTTACTCTGGAGCTAAGGCTCTTGAGGTACAGCTAGAGAAGCCAACGCGGATCACCGCCTACCATCCAAACAAGACCAGCGTCTAAACAAGACCATCGCCGACATGCTGGCCATCTACGTTGACATCGAGCGCAAGACGTGTGATGCCATCCTTCGGTACGTGACCTTCGCATATAACACGGCAGTACAAGAAACGACCCAGCTGTCGCCGTACAAGTTGGTCGAGGGAAGGAGCCCGGCAACGACTCTCGACGTAATACTGCCAGCTGCCACCGATGAAGAGAATCTCGACGTCGCCACTAATTTGCAACTTGCCGAAGAAGTTTGACACCTGGCCTACCTGCGTATCAAGAACCAGCAGAGGATCGATGGTCGTCACTATATTCTTGGGCCACGCTACATAGAATACCGGCCTGGTGACCGTGTGTGGGTATGGACAACGATACGCCGACGTGAACTCAGTGAAAAACATCTTCGGCGATAATTCGGCACATGCAAGGTGCTTCGACGTCTCGGTGCTCTAGACTACGAGGTTATCCTGGGCGGCATTACGAACTCTCAATGGCGCCATGCGCGACCTGAAGTCGTCCATGTCGTGCGCCTTAAGCCGTTTAATGCGCGTTAGCGAATCTAGGGAGTGTGCCTTTTGCTTTATTATTTTAATTTTGCATGTACTTATTGCTAATTCTACTTTCTTGCTTTATTATTGTACTTGCCTTGTGTATGCACTTGTTTCCCCCTTACGTGTTCTGTTACAAGCATCGGGACGATGCCTTTTCAAAGGTGGGCAATGCCACACACGCTCATTTCTAGTTTTCTGTTACCGGCCCACTGTATGTGTAGCTGCTGCATCGCGAAAAGCGCGCAGAAAAGCGCGCAGAATGGGAAGGTTCCACATTTTAGTAGATCATTTTGCTTAGGTTGCGCACATGACACGAATAGTCAAGATTATTCCAGAGATTGCGCGACCACCAGTGATAAGGCTGGAAAGTTCGATGTGTGATGTGTAAAAAACGGCGCATCCCAGCGATGTTGTTTTTTGGATGGCCGAAGCTCGGTTCGTCGCTATCAGTGTACAGTGTGTGTTGCTGTAGTTTGACTATGTTTCCCGGCCGCAAGTTTGGCCATATGAAGAGTTTCCTCTTGGACACGCCGACTGCTGGACACATCGACGTCACGACCCCGTGACACTATTTTTTTCAGCCGCAGTATTCTCACGCGTACAGGGGTGGTCAAAAGTTCCCAGGCCGCAACGCCCGGCCGCGGAGCAGCGGCTCGCTGATATCGGGGCGCTGCGATCGCAATCACGCCTTGGCGCACGCTGGCGTCGAGCGTGTGCGTGGAGGGGAGGGGGCGGCGGGGGTGCATCTCTCTCTCTTCCTTGCTCTCCTTGATAAGAAAGCGACGTATAAACTCGATGCGTCATGTGCCCTCACTGTCCGCTCTTCGATGTTTTACTAACGCATCATAATTGCGGCCACGTTCAGCTAGACGCCATATACATTACCGGGGTTTTGGGCTTCCTGGAAAACAATATCGTGCGTTTAACTTTCCATTGGCACTGCGGGGGCTCTCGCAACGGTCTGCGCAGGCCAATTCGGTGCATACGAACACGGTCGGAGCCTTATCAAGGAGAGTAACAAAGACAGAGGGATACACCCCCTCCTCCTCCCTCTACGCACACGCTGGAGCGCCAGCGTGCGCCAAGGCGTGATTGCGATGGCAACGCCCCGATAGCAGCGAGCTGTTGCTCCGCGGCCGGGCGTTGCGGCCTGGGAACTTTTGACCATCCCTGTACGTTGCCGCCCTGCTACCCTGTACGTCCTTTTTTCATTGTCAAAGTCACACACTAGGATGACGTGCGTCTTACAATGCCCACTGTTAACGTCATGACAAAGCGGTCCAATTTACATTCTGGGCACGGCATGAATCAATACGGAAATAAATTCTTTGAAAGTGTGTTAGAGCAGTGCCTCCTCTATTTTCTGTGCCTGGGCGAAGGAGCGGAGCGCAATGGGAACCGACTGTCAGCGTTAGTGCGGCTTGTAGCCGCCGGGCGCCGCAACCGTAGTAGACCCACCGTCGCGTCTTCGTTCGCGGAAACGAATGCCGTGGCCAACTAGTAACGTTGGCCGTGACTGCGTTCGAAGCTGCTATATGGTTCAGTTTTCGGCTCTATTCGCGTTGTTTAAAGTATAATGAAAACTTGTAAACGGGAATCATGAAGCACTTGTTCTGGGGGCAACCAGCCTATTTCGAAGGCACGTGTCTTTCGCGGCTGTTTGATCGAGACGCTCGCGCGTCGTCTGCTAGCCCGATATCAGAGAGCGCATGCAAGTGATGCGCGGAAAATTGTTTTGTCATCGTTACGTTCGCATGACTGAGAGTCGTTTTTTGACTGTCTGACAGTCGATTTTTGAAGGCAGCATTTGCCAAGAGCTATTACTGAAATCTTGGGCGCTTAAAGTTACCCGATGCGTGCCACCGTCTACTGGTGTAGCACACTATACGCAAGCCTGGATTTCGTGCGCTAAATAGACGAAATGTCACTAGACTGCTTCCAGAAATATACGTGATCGCCCGTTCCCTTCGTAAAGCTTTTAGGAATTGCATTTGTTGCCACCGGGAGGAAGCAACAGCTGGTGCCAGAAAAAGAGGAACTATGCCAAGTGATTCCACCATTTCAGAGCTTAAACCAGTTAAATCGTGGTGGTACGAAAAATAAACAAAACATCTGAATATGCCGTGCGCTTCCTGCAACACTCACCAATGTGTGTGAACAGACGCTGTCGTTTAAGTATAAAGTCGTAGTGCCGACTCTCAACATGAGCCAATACGTTAGGCGTGAGAAATGGCGCGACCTGTTGTCAGTTGCTTGAGCTCGTCTTTGTATTTGTCGACGGATTCTTGTAGCATCAGTATCTTGCTCCTCAGGTATCGTTCTCTTCTCTTCCATTTGGCCTTTTCGGTAGTGAGCAAAGTAGATGCCGAATGGCTGTCGACCTGGACGCTTTAGTCGCATGAGGCAGCCTGCTCGGCCTTGTACACGCATTCATTGGACATTGTACATGATGATTGTCGGTTGTTTCCCCACTACCGCATCTGGTGTCCATGGGCCCCGATTCTTCAGCTTCGGGATCTAATGTCAGCGCTGCATGCACATGGCGGCGATCGCGAGGCAGCGTTGCTACTGGTACTACATGCATTCGTTGACTGTTCGGACGCAACAAGGTCACGTTTAGAGATACTTGCCATGCTTGCTTCAGTTGTTACCTCGGGCTGCAAACATGAAGGGTAGTCTGCAAAGAGTGACGCTACTGCATCCTTCTTAAGCCGTCGCTTCTTACATTCTATGAAACCTTCGGGATGCAAACGGCGGCTGCATATTCATTGTTGTTTGAATATGTATTAGGATACCAATTATCCCTCCTAATTACTACAAGCCAGCTCTACTGAGCACCAGCGGCAGCTGAAAAATCATGGAACGACAGCCGAACTGGGTATTAAGGCGAAAGCCTTAGATGCCTCATCAAACGCGAAAATTGACCGTCGGTGGCGTCAGCACGAGTGATGCAAAAAATAATTACGTGATGACGTCACCATATGACGTCACAGATAATAAATATTTGTGACATTATCGTGACGTCACATAACGTGACATCGTCATATTACATCTTCGCTTGGTCAAAATGGGCCGATCACGGAGGCAGCGCATGCCTCCGCTGATGTGCAGAAAGCTTGCACTGCCTCCGATTCTTGAGGCTGTAAGAAAACCACGTTAGGCGCAGAAATATCTCAGAGAGAGGCAAAAAATGTTCAATACATTGACTGGAAGAAAAAGAACAAGCTGGCTTTCGCCTCTCAGTCGTCTTAGATGAATGAATAAGATACCCTGTGAGATTTCTTTTTTCTTTATCTATAAAGAAAAATAAAAAAAAACAATCCTGATTTTTTTCAGTTCCATTTGCAGAGTGGAACACAACAGTATGACATAGTAAGGCATTGGAGTGATTGCAATAGCCTGAAATAGAAAATAAAACGCGAATACTATCAAACTCCAGTGCAAGTATCGAACCGGCAGCACGACCTGACAGACTGCCTGCGGAATAGGTACAGCGGGGATGGAAAGACACGCGAACATGCGGCATCTGCATTCTTTACTGTTTCGCATTTATTTTCAAGTGGCTATAGCCTGGATGTATAATGAAAAGATGACGTCATCCATAACACAATCAAAAACCATCTAGTATCTTTTTATTGCCATCAGGGTTAGAGCATGATGAAGACAGCGCGCCGCTACGTTCGCGTTTCCTTCCGTATCCCCTGTACCTGTGAAAGCCTGCGAGAAGCACAAATGCAATGAAACTCGGATGCAAACACGAATTCTCGAGCTTCGTGATACGCGCGGCCGTTCAGCTCCAGCTTCCCGTTGTCTTAGGGTGCCTTGATGCGCGTTTTGTTGCGCGTTTTGTCGCACACATCGAGGCACACTACGTAATCTACTTGCACAGCGCCACCACGCGGTAGCGGCTAGCGGACGCGGAGTGCGCGCTCGACGGGATGGCCCGAGGAGAGCGCTCCCCCAGGCACTGAAAAAATAAAGAAGGCACTGGTTAGAGCAAACTTTCATACGTGATATTAGGTTGTTGCCCTCCCAAGACGCCGTTTTGTGAAAAATAAAATAAAAAGGAACTTTTTCACGAAAAATCAGTTAATAATGTTGCCCCGGAATTTTCGCATTGATCAGACTTTAAGAAAACACTTGAACAAAATTCGCAAGGTTTCTTAGAGTAAGTGCCGTGGATGCACTTGATGACACTTAGGACGTGACATGTATTGCTTCGTTCCAGCAGCAATTCATGCTTTCTTGCCTTTATGTATATAGCTCCATGAAATAGTCAGCTACACTCTTCGAAAAAGCAAAGAACGTTGCAGTTATAACCAGCTATTATAATACCAGGAGCAGGAAAACCATAGAAGGACTTACGCATGCATTAAAAGTCAGAAATGTGCACGCAAATAAAATGTTCAAAAGTGCATTAGAGCGAAAAGTTTTACCGACGATTACCACACGGCTTAATGCAAATTCTGAGCACAGCTTTTTATGTGTTTTCATTTAGCGATTAGGCTCCCTCCACGCATCGCTAATGAAAACGAAAAGTTGAGCAAATGCGCATGCGTCAAGGTGACGCGATGCTACTCTAGTGGGAGTATAGAATGCCCGGTATTCGCGTCAACAAAACGTGGTGAACCTGGTGTCGCCAACTTCCGCCGGCGCTGGCTGACGCGAACGCTGCACCGGAATATAAAGGGCCTTTAAGAGTCCTCTAGAGCGTTGCACGCACAAAGTATCCCTACGACCTACGCACGTCTTGTTCTCACAAGCCTCGCAGGTCAACCAACTTTCTCATGCCAGAGGGCAAGAAGCATGCGTTGTGCTATCGCAAGAAGCGCTAGCAGGCCCGAGGCATTGCAGACGCTTACATAACGGCTCGCTAGCTATCACTGTGGAAAACTCCTCGGTTCTGTCTCTATTTCGCTCTCTTTCGTCCGTCGCAGGTCAATCCACTTTAATTATCATGACCGTGGGCGAGAAGGCTGCGTTGTGCTGTCACAGGAAGCGCGCGCAGGCACGAGGCATTGCAGACGCTAACACAGCGGCTCGGTGGCACTTCCAATTGAGCTCTTACTTCCTGTTTTGCGAATATTCAGAAGATGTCATAATAAACATGCATCAATTGTTCTGTGCCTGTCAAGTTAGAGCAATACCCGATACATGTCATATGGAAGCAACACTTAGCATAACGTCCCATTAATTGTCGGGATAATTATTGAAAATAACTTATTAGGTGTTTTGAAAGATTCTGAGCAGGTGCGATCCATTTAAGGCGGAAAGTTGGGCTAGTTGGTAACGTGAATAATAGGACATGTTTACTAGCGAAACAAAACACGTGGACGAGAAGAAGGAATAGACCCTTTTCGTCAAAGGGCGCCCCAAGCGCTCTTCACGAGAACTACTCCAAGCCACCATGTTGAGGGCGCCGCAGCAGACGACACAGGCTACCGACTGCGATTGCCGGTGCGTGACGTTTCGCTAGCGTGGCAGTCAGCCCGCGCGTTGTGAATTGTGCCGGAAACGTTTTGCTAAAAATCGTTGGGAGGTGCTGTGTTCCGTTGTGTCACCAACGATGCTACCGCGACGAGAACGGAAAGGTATGTGCGACAGACCAATGTAAACAAACACACGTGTCGCATATCTGCGCATAGTGCATGTTCAATGTGACTGTGGTCACGGAAGCGCTAGGCCATGTAGGCATGCTGTGGATTTTTATGTAAATTTATGCACGTCCCTGCGATGGATGACGCGGTATCGACCATCGTAAGCGCGTTGCAGTGGCTTCCGTACTCGACGCTGGCGACGTGCAATTTCGACATCGCCAGCTTTGCGGGAAAATGGGAAATACGTTGATGGCAGCGCGGTCTGTTGATGTAGCCGGTAGAATCAAGACATGATAGCAAAGGCAGCGATGACGCCAAGCCACCGTAGTAAGTACATACAGTGTATTTTGCCAAGCAGAAGGCTGCCACTGGCAGCTACGTTGTTGTGATGCCTCCGAGTGCCCGACTACATTCAGTTTCACACATCAAGCGCACCGCTGTTGAAGCTGTACAAGAAGTTCGGTCAGCAAAATGTATAAATCCGCGTGTCTGCTTTCTTTAGTTTTCACGGATGCGAATGCTCGTGTGAGCCGAGCACGAGCCTGCGCGTGAGGCGTGGTCACCGGCTACAAATGAAATACTGAAACAGCGTAACGTCAGGTGATGGGAAACATAAAAACCACATGACGGAGGCTATGCGGGGATTGCCAGACACGTATATCATGTTACTGTTATAAAATCTCTGATCTTCATTGATATTGGCGGGTCGACCACATTTTAATAATTATCATGGTTCATCATTACTGTAGTGCATGCTAACTCCAAGTCGCCTCGAATGTGCGAATGTTTTGTTAGCTACCTCTTCTAATGAGCGTACACTCTTAGAAGAAAGGGCGTCGGGGCACTCCCTTTGTGAGAGTTTTGCCTTGTCCCGCTGGGCACTCCCTTTTCCGGGTTGAAACAACTCCCTCTAGACAGGGAGTGATTCAACGCCTCCTCATGGAGTACAGTACTCCGTCTGCGATAGAGTGAAAGCACTCCTCCGAGGGAGTAAAGCTATCACGTTGAAACAGCTTTGAAATAAAATTAATCGAGCACAGAAAATGGCACATTCATACGCGCACACATTCACGCAACCAAAACACGTAGAGCGCTCGCCACCGAAACGCATACATTAGAGGATTTTAGTCTGTCCGGCACACCGCTATACGCAAAATGCTTTGCACCGGAATACCGGGTGTGAACTGCGCATACGCACGCCCGGTGAACATGGCCGCACCGCCGAAAGCGATTGCCGCCCACCTCGGATCTATCAAGGGGCCGTCGCGCGCTCTGTCGCTCGTTATCTCCGAACTGATGTTTTTATTTGCTTTAGGTTCACGTTCTTAAGCTTCGACAGCAAGGTATTCGTGTCGATCCGGCACCGTTTTCGAGAGCCATACTCAAATAATCAACGATGTAGTCTTAGCGAGTGACAATCCCGGAATCTCGAAGGTCATACATTATGTGCCGGTTAGTTGTTTTTATCCTCCATAGCTGGCGCAACTTGACGTGGCGGCAGCTACGGCACACAAAGCGGCTGCGAAAAAGAATTTCGGCAGTCGAACAGCGTTTCACGGAATAATTTCTGTAATGCTTATATCTAGGGGTAATTAGAAAATGGACATCAATGTAAACACGCACATATGACAACACATACAAATCGCACACGACACAGGAATCGAACTCATGACCACAAGCACCGAAAGCAGACACTCTAACTACTACGCCACAGAGCCACCGCGTGCTTCATTGACTTTTCACGGCCTTATATATTTACAAAGTGGTTTGCAACGAGAGGGCGGAGCTTGCTACTTCTTTTTTTTTGCATCATCGGCGTGTGTTGGCGCGTCGATTAGGTTAGTAAATAGTTAGCGCGGCGCCATGAACTCACGAAGGCCACCGTTAGCACCTTCAGCTCCGACTTCTGTTCGTCGTTTGTCGTGCCGCAAGAGAAATGATAAACGTGTGTTTTTCGTGTGTTCACCATACATCGTGGATGTCTCGCTCGCCCAAAAATTTGCTCATACCGGCGTGAAAAGTAGCTTTAGATAGCGAAACTCACGTATGTGTATTCTACGAGCGTGTGCTGTTGGAGCAGTTCTGGTTATTTTTGCCGCGAGCTGCAAGTGTCGGCAGTGCGTTCTCAGCTGTTCGATGACCATCATATGTCGCATATTTTTGTTACATACATCGATGTCAGAGTTCCAAGGGTATTTTAGCCTGCACCTATACAAGCATGTGCATTTATTGCGCGTGTAGGTGCTGTTGCGATCTGCACGCAGGGTCAGCGGCACCTCTGAGCAGTTAGACGAATATTTGCGTGATGAGCACTTACGCGCGCTGAAGCACGACATACAGTGCTTCTGAATTAGTTATAGTCAGTATTTAATTGCTTTTATGCTCGGAGACTAGCTACCTTTTACTAAGTAACCTTTACTCTTCCGTATCACGCCGCCGTTAAAATGTATGTCGAAGGCGTCCAGCAAGGTTAAGCACGATGTCCATTAATACGCGAGTGACCTGTCTCCCTTAAAATAGAAAAGATAATACTGTTGCGCCTCTGTATTGCGAACGTCCGCGTGTCGTTGGCACTACTCCTGAAGAGATTGTGCAGTACCTATTAAAAAAAGGCATAATTGTACGCCTCAGTGAAACAGCTGTTCTTCAGAAAATAAGGTGTCATTTTAATTAGGATATTTTTGTCACAGCAGGACACAACTTGACTTTTTCGTGATTCAGGATTACACATAGCACGAACATGAGTGCAGCAGATAAATAAAAAAGTGGGTGCCATGTGCACTCCTACTACTTCGTGTACCTGTAGTTGATTCCAAATCTATAAATTATGCGACCCATCAATGTTCGATCACAGTTGTGATCTGTTTCCGTTTACTGCCTGTCGCTTATTTGCACCATGTTTTGCAAGAATCATCGGTTAAGCCCATGTGGTAGAACGCAAGCATTATCTGTAGCATGCAGTGGTTCTCAAAAGGGGCGCGGGGGGGGGGGGGGGGGTCAGCGAAGCCATTTCTGGGGGTCCGCGAAACGCATCTTCGAACAAAAAACAAAATACCCCTTTTTTTGAAGAAACAACATGTCCAATGTGAGCGGCCCCCAGTTTTTTTTTTTGCTTCACCGCATTACGGTTATACATTGCGGCGGAGCTGACTTATGCTTTCCATGAGATGACTGTAAAGCTTTTACTGCAATTTTCTACCACATGTGCTTTTCCAGGCTTGCATATTTGAAGAGAAAGCGTCGCGAGAAACAGCTGAAATGTGGCGGCAGATCGCGCACAACTTAGTGACAAGCTGTTGAGATTGAATTGGCGTGGCACTTTAGTTTGACCATTCTTTGCCACGGAGAAACGCAAGGCACCTATTTCACGCTGCATGTTGTGCAAATTTATAAGCCCTCACCCCCCCCCTCCTTACTTCTCACTGCAAGGGGTCCCTCATCACTTCCACCAGTCCACAAGGGGTCTCCAAAACATCCATGGCTGAGAGCCACGACCTATATATCAGAGCCTGAACAATTTCTTTTACATGTACAAGGACTTTTTTGTTTGAATGCATTACAAATTCTTAAAACTTCAAATGATACAATAAATGCTGGTTGTAGCACTTTATTAGAATCAAAACAATAACATTCACAATGTCAATGTAAATTATACATTTTCATCTACCACAGAACCTATGCTCATTATTGAACAGATGAAACAACATACACAATGCAACCTGAGGACTAATTCACAGCAGTAAAATATTATGAAAGTATAGTTCGAAAATTCATCACAAAGCAAAGCAAGACACATACACTTCGAAATGCCAGTATGCAAGTACAATCCAAAGAGATGGCATGCATAGCAGTGGCGTAGCCAGGGGGGCACACCGGGCCTCCCTCGCCCTCCCCCCTCGAAATTTTTTTTGCTATGGCATACAGAGCCCAAAATGACAACTGAACACATCTGCCTGCCCGGCTCCCACTTCAAATCAAGGAGACGACCCCCCCCCCCCCGAAAAAAATTTCTGCCTATGCCCCTGATGCACATAGAACTTGGTGTCTGCTTACACATGAAGGCAACTCGATAAGTAATAAAGGCTTGGAACACTTGGGCATGGTGGTGTACCATTTTTCTTGTATATTGCATTAGTTTGCCCTCAGGCATGAAAACATGTTACGCATGATTGTGCAGTTCAATGTTTCGTATAAAGGCCTGTGGTGCCGACCATAGATCCATCTGCCACGGTTTGTAAACACAGTCGCCTTTATTCACATATTTTTAAGAAATAATGTAAATTTATAAAGTTAAGCTTGAGAACATGGCATTATTTCACAACCCTATTCACCCGTATTATTATGCATAAATAGTAGATCAATGGTTAGAATATTTACATGCCAGCTATGCCATGAAATGCGACCGGAAAATTGGTTCCTCGTCACCTTCAACAGCTCAATTTATGGCTCATGCAGAAGTGCCACATTGAAAATGAATCCGCGAATACCGTGACAGGAAAGTTACCTCGGAGTTAGGCAATAACATGCTTTGAAATAAAAATAGCCCATCAATACTGGTGGTGGCTTGGCACATTAGAGCCAAGGACTGGACATGCCATGAGGTTGAATAAAAATTGAACAGGGAATAAATAACGGCTGTAAAACAGTCAAGAAACATGCTTAGTAAATTAAATGAGTTTACATTCAGCATTTTTTCAAGCCATGTAAAATTTTCAAATGCACACTGTTATTGGAAAGTTTGGACTCAGCACCGTGCATAACACAGTGCAGCAGTCCAAGTGCTGACAATCCTAAATACTGAGAGATGTACAAGATCATCAGTATAGTATACTGTAAGGCACAGGAGTGTTGTAGACACTCCTGTGCCTTACAGGAGACCGTCTTGTAGAAAAACAGGTGGGCCAGAACTGTTGCTGCTTTGCCAAAAGTGTTCAGTCTTCCTGAAGAAGATATCAAGCAAAGAAGTCCATTAAGCTTTCTGCATCCATACAAAATACCCACTCGTCTTCTCTTACTGCAGACTTTTCCGAAAAAACAGAAAAATACAAAATTAAGAAGCTGCCAAGTATTTTCTTGTGAGATATGCAATAAGTGTGCAGCACACTTTCATTCTTGTAATATCTAGAAAGACGCAGCATTATAATACAGAAAGACGAGGCTCAATTGCTTGTCCATGTTTTGTTGCCATGTTTTTATACACCTAGCAAAAGAACAAGGTACAATAGCTAGTGTGCAGTCTTGCTTGTTGTTTTGTGGAGGCAACTCCTATTACAAAATAATTCATTTATCCTCAAAACTTAGTGCATGTTCTCCCAAAAAAATTATTTAACATCCTAGGCTAGACGGGACAAAATATAGATATATAGTACTTATGAGGCATGCCACAGTGGACAGCCTCGATTTTTTAATTTACATTTAAATATAAACCTCTGTTAATGCCAAAGCAACATCTAGATGTTGTCCTTCTCACAGCACTTTGGACTAAACCAGCTGTGCACATAGCACCTGCCTCTAAGCACTGCACCATCCTGCTTCTGCCAACTATGAAATGCGTGCATACTGAAAATGTTATATGCTGCTTACTGCTTGCTGTTACCTTAAATCTCCCCTAGCCAACACAAACTAGACAAGCAATTAATATAACTATCAAATGGAAATGAATGTAAAAATTTTCCTAACAGTGATAACTCAAATCACAAGGCGCATCCAGCCCATCCTATGTTAGTCCTGTTGTGACTCACAACAGGACTAACATTTGTGTCGCAAATTGTGAACGGTTTTGCAACTACCGAACACAAAAATAAAGTTAAACACCATAATAGCAATGGGCTAGTGAGCTTGAATGTATATCGATGTATATGCCACTTCATTGTTAAGGTAATGCATCACAATACTGACCGTTTGAAGCAAAACGGGAATGTGAACTAGTTGGCGGGTAATAGGCGAGGTTCAGGTTTAGGCAATAAAGCTTTCAGTTGTGAGTAAGCGCTCTTGATGTGCACTTTCTTGTCCTTGTCTTCTTAGCACTGCCGTTATATAAGTACTGACCATTTCGCCAGGAACACTCTGAATCCCTCACAATACAGTCAATATCATGCTACAGGTGTCTATTATCGAGGCACTCCACTGTAAATTCAATATAGTGTTATAGGCGTGACAGAGTGCAGGTGCAGACTCTGCATACTGTATCGGATGACTGAGATAAGAGCTACCATGACATTGGACTCAAAATAGTGATACTCTCAATGTTTCCAATGTATAAATGACTTGCTTCATTAAACACAGGTATGCATTGCACAATTCAGAAATGGATTCTATTTGATCACTCTCTCCTAACGAGATTACTGCTGCCAACCCAGGTTCTGTGAAGCATCCAGATGAGTTTCAAGAGTTCTTATCAAGCTGCTGCTGTCCACAGCTGCATAGCGTTGCATGTGCCATCTTGAGCACCATCTGCAAAGAAAAAAAATGTACAGATTTCTTGCAGTGACTCACTATTTCATGTTGCACTAAACAGCTGTAATTAATGAGAACTAACAGACAATAATGCCAAGGAAAGTATAGGGGATGTTCTTAGTAATAAATGTAAGGTAATTGTGAAGAAAGAAAAGTGGACGAAAAGATAGCTTGCCGCGGGCAGGGACCGAACCTGCGACCTTCGAATAACGCGTCCGATGCTCTACCAACTGAGCTACCGCGGCGGCCATCCCCCCGTCCACTTTATAGGGTATATGTGTGCATTTAAACGTGGGAGCGTCAGTCAGCGCCGCCAGTAGCCATGACGGCGAGTGTGGAACACTCTTTTTCTGCCTTGTTGGCGTCACGTAGCACGTGACCTTATTACGAGCTGGCAGCTGACCAATAATCCCTCGCATACTACCTGAAAGCATCAAGTCTGCCAGAACGAGACCCTCGCTATGAATGAAGGAAAGAAGTGTTAATTTCAAGGGCTCGTTTTCTTTGTTTTTACACAATATTAATGAGAACTAACAGACAATAATGCCAAGGAAAGTATAGGGGATGTTCTTAGTAATAAATGTAAGGTAATTGTGAAGAAAGAAAAGTGGACGAAAAGATAGCTTGCCGCGGGCAGGGACCGAACCTGCGACCTTCGAATAACGCGTCCGATGCTCTACCAACTGAGCTACCGCGGCGGCCATCCCCCCGTCCACTTTATAGGGTATATGTGTGCATTTAAACGTGGGAGCGTCAGTCAGCGCCGCCAGTAGCCATGACGGCGAGTGTGGAACACTCTTTTCTGCCTTGTTGGCGTCACGTAGCACGTGACCTTATTACGAGCTGGCAGCTGACCAATAATCCCTCGCATACTACCTGAAAGCATCAAGTCTGCCAGAACGAGACCCTCGCTATGAATGAAGGAAAGAAGTGTTAATTTCAAGGGCTCGTTTTCTTTGTTTTTACACAATATTAATGAGAACTAACAGACAATAATGCCAAGGAAAGTATAGGGGATGTTCTTAGTAATAAATGTAAGGTAATTGTGAAGAAAGAAAAGTGGACGAAAAGATAGCTTGCCGCGGGCAGGGACCGAACCTGCGACCTTCGAATAACGCGTCCGATGCTCTACCAACTGAGCTACCGCGGCGGCCATCCCCCCGTCCACTTTATAGGGTATATGTGTGCATTTAACGTGGGAGCGTCAGTCAGCGCCGCCAGTAGCCATGACGGCGAGTGTGGAACACTCTTTTTCTGCCTTGTTGGCGTCACGTAGCACGTGACCTTATTACGAGCTGGCAGCTGACCAATAATCCCTCGCATACTACCTGAAAGCATCAAGTCTGCCAGAACGAGACCCTCGCTATGAATGAAGGAAAGAAGTGTTAATTTCAAGGGCTCGTTTTCTTTGTTTTTACACAATATTAATGAGAACTAACAGACAATAATGCCAAGGAAAGTATAGGGGATGTTCTTAGTAATAAATGTAAGGTAATTGTGAAGAAAGAAAAGTGGACGAAAAGATAGCTTGCCGCGGGCAGGGACCGAACCTGCGACCTTCGAATAACGCGTCCGATGCTCTACCAACTGAGCTACCGCGGCGGCCATCCCCCCGTCCACTTTATAGGGTATATGTGTGCATTTAAACGTGGGAGCGTCAGTCAGCGCCGCCAGTAGCCATGACGGCGAGTGTGGAACACTCTTTTTCTGCCTTGTTGGCGTCACGTAGCACGTGACCTTATTACGAGCTGGCAGCTGACCAATAATCCCTCGCATACTACCTGAAAGCATCAAGTCTGCCAGAACGAGACCCTCGCTATGAATGAAGGAAAGAAGTGTTAATTTCAAGGGCTCGTTTTCTTTGTTTTTACACAATATTAATGAGAACTAACAGACAATAATGCCAAGGAAAGTATAGGGGATGTTCTTAGTAATAAATGTAAGGTAATTGTGAAGAAAGAAAAGTGGACGAAAAGATAGCTTGCCGCGGGCAGGGACCGAACATGGCTACTGGCGGCGCTGACTGACGCTCCCACGTTTAAATGCACACATATACCCTATAAAGTGGACGGGGGGATGGCCGCCGCGGTAGCTCAGTTGGTAGAGCATCGGACGCGTTATTCGAAGGTCGCAGGTTCGGTCCCTGCCCGCGGCAAGCTATCTTTTCGTCCACTTTTCTTTCTTCACAATTACCTTACATTTATTACTAAGAACATCCCCTATACTTTCCTTGGCATTATTGTCTGTTAGTTCTCATTAATATTGTGTAAAAACAAAGAAAACGAGCCCTTGAAATTAACACTTCTTTCCTTAAACAGCTGTAAAGCACACCAATACCTAATTCAGATAACCGGCATAAATTCAGTTAGACGTCCATGCATGTAACAATCTTTTAACTCTAAATTTATTATCCTAATGCACTCGAACACCAAGAACTAATTCAGTACATAATACAAAACTGGCAGTGTAGATAAAGCGTTTTTTTTAATCTCAGGGAAAACAGATTCCAGAGCTTTTTCATTGCTGCTCCCGTTTGATGTTAGCATTGAAAGTGCTGCTGTGCTTCTTACGCAAAAGTGAGCTTACAGACAGACTTTACGAGGCATCATACTCTTCCTCCCTGCTTTGTTCTTTTTCTGTAAAGTTTCTTTTGTATTATCCTTTATTCCTCGTACCCTCTTCCTTTGCACAGCATGGCCAGCCAGTTTGAGAAGTGGCTAACCTGCCTGTCTTCCCATCTATTTCTTTCTTTCCTTCCTTCATTTTAAGTCTTGCAGCATTTAGAAATATACACATCAAGTTCAGTAGTGTAGTGTTGCCAACTGCACAAACATTCATAACCTACAGCCAACCTACAGCCAACCACAAATTTCATTGCCTGTGCGAGACTAGAAAGCAAATAATTGTGGTTTCAAGTTCACTCCACACCTACCATTTCGTCAAGAACACAGCATTTGAGTTTCTGATAAATTAAGTTGTTTGCCATGTATCATGCTAATGAAAGAGCTCAAAACAAAGCATGATACAGCAAGGAGTAGGTGCGCAACAGCACATCCTTTGAGAATTTGCGATAGAGTCATCTGGTGACCTGCGTGCCATTGTCTACTGCTTCTGGTGCTGCACTAAACACAATATTCACATTCATCAAGAAGCATGAAGGTAGGAAGCTTACATATGACTTAAAGAAGTAAACCATAAGAAATGACGAAAGGTGTTCTGTTCTTGCTGAACATTAGTTTTTTTAACTGTGATAACGTTTAATGGCTGCTTAGCCTTGCTTCAAAGCTTCATAATAGTCTTTGTCGCAGAAACGAGACGAGACGATCGAGACAAACTGCGTTCCATGCGAACGATAAACAAGATTCTTCTTTTTCTTTATTTGCTCATTATTGCGCGCGCTCTTCTGTGCCCGCTGTCTTCTTCTTCTCCTTGTCTTCGGCGAGTTTCTATAGGTTCCGGCCCGCATGAAGTTTTCTTCTCGTCATTGGAAACAACCTTCAAGTTTGTATATATGTTGTATAGGTCTCCGAATGAATTTTCCGTTGGTTTTCAAAAGACAGGAGCGCGTCTTCCCGTCGACTCCCGAATAAACTTCCATGACTTTAGCCATGTTCCAGAGTGATTTGGGAGCGCGTGAACCGAGCAGTACGATATCTCCTCGGTTCACTCTCGTTGCTTGTTTACTTGCGTTAGCTTGCTCTCTCAGTTCTTTCAGATATTCTTTGTTCCATCTTTTCCACCAGTCTTTCGTGACCTTTTGTCGATTTCTCCAGATTTCTTCTATGTTGGCTTCGTGTTGATCTTCGTTATTGCCTGGAAGCCTGTATTTTCCACCTATTATGTCAGCCGGCACAATAGGTAGCGGCTCATCCGGTTCGCTGTATATATAAGTCAACGGTCTGTTATTAAGCACAGCTTCAACTTCAGCGGTGATTGTTTCCATCTCTTCTCTGGTTAGCAGTCTCTTTCCGATGACTTTCCTCATTGATGATTTCATGCTTCGTATTATCCTTTCATAGAAGCCTCCCCACCAAGGTGCTTGTTCGGCGATATATTTCCACTTTATTTGATCTCCTTGGCTAACTCTTGCAGGGACTTCTTCTTGTAATTCTTTGAGCATGCGATTGATTTCTCTGTTGGCCTTCTTGAACGTCCTTGCGTTGTCACTGTATATTGTGCGACATAGGCCTCTTCTCGCGGTAAATCTTCTGAATGCATGTAGGAATGCGTCTGTCTTACAGTTGTCCACAAGTTCGAGATGTACAGCTCTCGTTGTTGCGCACACGAATACTGTAATGTACAGTTTTCTCGTGCCTTTCACTGCGTCCTTTATAAGCATCGGGCCTGCAAAATCCACACCAGTCACTTCAAATGGTTGTCGCTCGTTGACTCTGTCTGCAGGAAGGGGTGCTATTTCTTGCTGAATCGGTTTGGCGTCAAATCGTTGGCACTTTAAACATCCGTGAATTACATTCTTCACCAGCTGCCTTCCTTGGATTATCCAATACTTGGTTCTAAGCTGCAAAAGCGTTGCGCTTACTCCTCCGTGCAACGCGAGTTGATGAACATGTCGTACTAGCAGCTTCGTACCGGCCGTCCACTTTGGTAGCACAATTGGATGTTTTTCGTTGTAGGTTAATCCGCTTTGAGACAGGCGACCCTTGTGTCTTATCAGCCCTTGGTCATCTTCGAAAACTTCCCTGCCATAAAGAAACATCCTTGTTGCCTTAGTATTGTTGCCCTTGTTAAGTATGAAATGTTCCCGTATTTGTCGTTGCTCTATTTTTATTATCGTCGACTCTGCATTCTTCAGTTCCTCATAGCTCAGATCTCCAATTATCCGTTTCTTCTTTCTTATAATCTGTATGTATCTCAGAACCCAAGCTGTTACGCTGAGCAATCGTATGTACGTTCCATACTTCTCCGCGTCGATCACTGCCGGAATTGGCATGCATGTGTTAGTCGCATGGCATTCACTACTTTCGACGTTTTCTTCTGTCTCCGTCTTCATTGTAGTCCTGTTTTCCGTAACAAGCCACTTTGGACCATGCCACCATAGTTCCGACTGTATCAAACTCTTTGCGCTCACACCTCTGGTCATGAGATCAGCGGGGTTCTCTTCACTTGCAATGTATTTCCACTCTGACAGCTTTGTTTTCTCCTTTATCTCCTTCACCCTATTTTCTACAAAGATGTCCCTCTTTTTCTGTCCATGTAACCAACTGAGAACAATGGTCGAGTCCGTCCAATATCTTGTTTCGTCAATCTTCCTTACAAAGCCACTTCTGATGTATTCCGAGAGACGTGCCGACAGCAATGCAGCCATCAGCTCGAGTCGCGGCAACGACATTTCTTTCATTGGCGCTATTCGTCCTTTTGCAATGAGTATATCAGCCTCTTTTTCACTCTCGTAGTCATTTACTAAGCAGGCTGCTGTCCCGTATGCATATGGGCTTGCATCGGAAAACAAATGAAGTTCCGTGTGAATAGGTTTCCTCCTCTGTTTCACATCAATCCATCTTGGTACACTGAACTCTTGAATGGATTCCAGCTCTTGAGTCCATTTCCTCCACAACTCCGTTTCGTCATCTGGTAGTACGTCATCCCAAGACGTTCCTTTCCTCCACATGTTTTGCAATTCTCGCTTGGCTGTTACCGTGAATGGAGTGAAGACTCCCAGCGGATCGTATATCCTTGCTGTGAGCTGTAACATTTGCCTCTTCGTTAATGTACCGCTTGTATCGATGTCTTTTATTTCAAACGATGGTAGGTACAGTCTGTCTTCCTTGAAATTCCATCTGATGCCAAGAACCTTTATTTGGGTGGAAGTTCCGACGCTTGCATTTTCCTCTTCCTTCTTTATAGTTTGTTGCAATCGAGGCTCATTCGTATTGAACTTTCTCAGGGTCATTGACGCCTCTTGGAAGATCTCTTTTGACTCCCGGTAAAGTTTTTCGGCTTCTTCAGTTGATTCGGCCCCCATTATCACGTCGTCGACGTAGATGTTGCTCCTCAGCTGCTTAATGGTCTCCGGAAACTTATCCTCCAACTTGCTGAGGTGGTGTTGCACTGTTGCTGCCAGCAGGAACGTACTCGGCGCAGTGCCAAACGTTACTCTTGACATTCGCCAAGTTACAACTCTTGCATCGCTTCCACTCGGAAGTCTGTCCCACCAAAGAAAACGCAGTGCGTCTCTGTCTTCCTCATGTACCAAAATTTGTAAGAATGCCTTTTCAATATCAGCTGTCATTGCAATGCGATGGTGTCGGAAGTTCATCAGCATGTGCACAAGATCGCAATTAAGATTCGGTCCAGTTTCGAGGTTGTCGTTTAAAGATAACCCTTTTGTGGACGAGGATGACGCATCAAATACTATTCTTATCTTTGTAGTTTGACGATCTTCCCTGATTACGGCTTGATGCGGCATATAGTAGCAGTGGGTAAGTGGTGCACTTTGGTCCTCGGCCACTTCTGCCACTCCACTATTCAAATATTCTCTGATCGCACTGTCGTAACGCCGCATTATACTTTCGTCCTTCCGTAACCTTCGAGTGAGCTGTTTCAGTCTGGTCATTGCTACACTCTTGTTTTCATCAAGCTCCACGTTGTCTTTCCATGGAAGTCGTACCGAGTATCTCTTCTCTTCATACTTCAAGTTCCTGTTGAAGTACTCCATCACATCTTCTTCTCGCTTTGCATCTTGCTCGGTGCCCTTTATGCCGATTGTTTCAATATCCCAGAAATGCTTTAGTTCTGTCTCTATGTCAGATTTATCCACTTCAACGTGAAGTACCATAACGGTTGACCTTTTCATTAATGTTGCAGCTAACTTGGCTTTGCCCTGCACCGTCCAACCGAATATGGTCTCTGCTGCTGTCAACTTCTCTTCCAGTTTTCGAATGCCTCCGGTCATTATTTGCCAATACTGGTCTGATCCAACAAGGATTCCGATTTCTCTGCAGTCGGTGCTTGTATAAAGGCCGTCAGCCAGCTTTAATCCATCGTCCTCGTACTTCTTCTTCAGTGAGACTGGCAGGAATGGTATTCTTTCTCTTTATATTACATCAACTTCTAGTGCTTCCAACAAAACTTCTTCGCCATTGTATGCACTTCTAAGCTTAGCTTCAACCGAATTCATAGTCTTTTCATCTTGTCCACCTCCGAAAGAGCCTATCGTCAGCCTTTCTTTTCCTTTGACCGGACAACCAAGTTTCTGCGATAAGCGCTTAAGAATGAACGTTCTTTGGCTTCCGGTGTCTAACAGAACCCGACAATAGCATGACTTGTTTCTACCTTCTGCTAGTGCCACTGCAGTCTGTAGAAAAATGCTTGATGATATGTTCATATATTGGCATGTAGACTCTTGCTCTTTCTTATTTTCATTTGTGCCTTGCACGGCCGCTGTACATTGAGCTGTAAGTTCTTTTCTCCGACACATGGACGTTGCATGCCATTTCCCGCATATTTTGCACCTTATGTTTGCCTTGCATATTTTGGCGGTATGTCGAGGCCTCGTGCAACGGAAACATCTATTTGACGCCTTTAGCTTCATTTTCTTCTCTTCATGCGTCATAGTTTTCCTACAGTCATCCGTATAGTGGGTGTTGGTCTCACAAAATATGCAAAACTTTGCGGCTGTACTCTGAAAATTAACTGTTCTTTTCTGTTGTCTACCGTCAGATTTGTTGCCGTAGCTTTCCTTCCGCTCGCCCAATTCCTCTCTGCACTCTACTTGATCTTCGATATATCGCATCAGACACCTCAGAGTGTCTTCGTGATGTTTAGCTGCATTCTGGTTTTGCATTCAAGATCTGCCGGCTAATTCTCTTTGTCTCAGCTGGAACCCCATGTGCATCTCCACAGGTAAAGATCTTTTCAATACCGGCAGGAGCATTGACGCATATGATTCGATTTTCACGCCTAAGGATTCCAGGCCACGTGTGTGCACTTGTACCTTGTCTGACAGTCTTCTTAATCCTTCATAGTCGCTGCAGCTTGCTACTGTACTCAGGTTAGTTAGCTCTTTCATGTGCATTTCTACAAGCGCTTCGTCTTTTCCGTAACGCTGCTTGAGCAGATCGATAGCTTTCATGTAGTTGCTGTCTGAAAATTGAAATCCCTCCACGGTAGCTGCCGCTCTCCCGGTTAGTGATGACAGAAGGTACGTGAACTTTTGGTTCTCGTTTAAATCAGTTCTCCCGTGAACAGCTGACTCAAACTGATGCCAAAACCTCTGCCACTTCATCTTGTCGCCATCAAACTTCATTAATTCTACCTTTGGTAGCTTTACGGCCGTTGCTTGCGGCACTTGCCTAGCACTGTCATTAGAGGCACCTTGCGCCCTCCCTGTCTCGCGCTGTTCTTGTCGGCAAAGGTACGCATTGATGTTGTGCAGAACGCTAATAATCTTCAGCTCGTACTCGGTTGTTTTCGCAAACTCGGATTCGGCTGTTTCCGGCGTTACAAACTCTTCCATCTGCTCGTCTACCTTCTTTAATATTTCTGCGATGCCTTTGATCTGGCTGGCTAGCAGCGATATCGCGGTGGGATCTTGATTCTCCTGAATCTTCTTTTCTGCTTCGCTTGCTAGGTTTGTTATTTGCGTCCTCAGCGTTTTTCTTTTCTTTGAAATCACGTCTCGGTTCATTTTGGATAAATTAGGAACTGCTGGTCGCTTACAGATTTCAGCGGCGAGTCTTCATCCGTGTCTGTGTCGTCCTCCGTGTATGTGCCGCTCTCAGCTGTCGATGTCCCGTCTCGCAGCCGTCGGTTCGCACTGGGGCCTCCTCTTCTTCCGTCTTCTGTGGCCAGTCCTTCGTCCTGGTATCCCGTGGCCAGTCAGAAGAGGAGCAGCCTCGATCCTGGTCACGACACCATGTCGCAGAAACGAGACAAGACGATCGAGACAAACTGCGTTCGATGCGAACGATAAACAAGATTCTTCTTTTTCTTTATTTGCTCATTATTGCGCGCGCTCTTCTGTGCCCGCTGTCTTCTTCTTCTCCTTGTCTTCGGCGAGTTTCTATAGTCTTATGAGTGTCACATTTTTTTAATTATTGTCCCTCTGCCATCAGTATTGCATTGAGCTGACTTGCACTGATGTGACTGAATAAGCCTGGCACAGCTCGCACATCTTCAACTCGATGAGAATATCCACATGAAATTCAGGAAAAATCAAGATGTCACTAATTATGTCACAAAATTGTCACGAATTAAGTGACAATATCGTAAAATGCACGTGCTTCACCATAAAGGCTGTCACTTAGCAGACAACTTTCACATAATATGGCCATAATTATATCTCTGCAGCATAATTTATTCGTTCTAGTCCAACCTAATGACGTTATTACCGTATATATGGTATGCTGTTTCTTTTTTGTCTTAGAGACGAACAAAGTGCGCAATGCAAAATTGTTATCGAAAAGTATTCCCACTTACTAATATTAGGGAGTTTTGGAATAGCGTACGCCAGGCCCGTAGCCACAGGGGAAGGAGGGGAGCGAAATTCTGATGGAGGGGGGTGTTTTACCGAAAATGAATTATGAAAATAGGCGTTTTTCTAAAAAAGTGAAGGGCGCAACGAAGGGCTCCGGAAGTTTCGCTCATCTGTTTTCTTTAACGTGCACTGACATCGCAGAGTACACAGGCGTTTAGCGTTTTGCCTCCACCGAAATGCTACCGCCGCGGCCGAGATCGAAGCCGCGACTTTCGGGTCGGCAGCCGAGCACCGCAACCAGCGTACAACCGAGGCTGACAACTACAATAACTGAATGAACTGAAAACAAAAGTTAGCCTTAATGCACACATGACGGAGTGATAACCGCGGCCTCTCGCTTGTTTTTATTTTCTGAAAGCACGCTGCCGCATTCACGCTTTATGGCAAGCAAAGAAATTCTATAGCACAAATTGTCTTCATTGAGGCGTACCCGCTCATCGACAGACTAGCCGTGCGAAGCGTGTGCCTTCACAAAAGCTTTTTAAACGCGCATCAGGCATCACACGTATGTGCGCTAATGCTTTTCCATTCTGCTTTTTATTGTACTTTCCACGCGACACACTGTGCAGCACTACACACGTGAGCGACGCGAAACTGAGAACACAGAAGCACCACTTACCGTTCGCATTTCCGACTGTGCCTAACCAGGTGCTGGCCGAACACGAATACACGAAGGTGCAAGCACGCTTGAGTCTTCAGACCACCATGAAACCAACACGAACACGCTCACAGTACGCGATGTTGCACTGCCGTCGCTAAATGCCGTTCACGTCCAGCGTTGAGATCAGAGTCGCGCACACACAGGACACGGGCACGCACAGCCGACACAGCTGAGCAATTCGGAAACTTCGATGAACGGGCAACGGGAGAAAATGGCGAAGGCAGCGACGGGCGACGGCGAGACTTCGACTTTAGCACGCACGCTTCCCCTCTCCTGGTGCGCGCGCGCGTGTGTGTGTGTCAGGGTTGCCGTTGGGTAGATTCGAAAAGGAGCCAGAATTCAAGCTAAAAGTAGCCAAAGTAGCCACGTCTTTTGCTCTTATCGCCAAACTTGTAGCCAAATGGCAGAAAAGCGGTATTTTGAAAATAGTTTTTGTTATTGAACAATAAATAATACCATTTTGTGTCAGCAATAAAATAGCATACGAGCACAGTTTTTTTCTCCTCTTGCCTGGCCTTCAAGCCATAAGCAAGTTGCAAATAAATGCACAATTACCTGGATACAGTCTATATAGAATAGAGTAATTGCCAGAGACAGAGTAAGATTGGAACGTTCCAGCCAACCATTCAGTAGGAGTATTAATCGTAAAAGCAGTCGTGCTTGAAGTCTCCGACTTCAAGACCAGCTTCAAGAAGTGATATCTGCTCGAAGATGACCGGTCCAGCTTCATTCTGTGTCGGATCTCTGTTTTTGTCAAGGTCACACGAGAACACACGCCGTGCATCAGCACTACAAAACTGGCTCGTATAGCGTCGGCACCGATGGCGGGCAGCGTGAACAGCGTGCTAGCCACGCGTATGCCAACATGCACGCAATTTCGTCGGTTTGATCTTAGCCAAAAGGCATACTTAAATTTCATCTTTAATTTGTAAGTTATATTTCCAATTTCATAATTTTTATTTAAATTCATAAAACCACCGAATTCTTGGCCAATCCTCCATAGTGGGTGTGAGACACTGACTAGGCGAACAAGAACTTCATCACTCCGTCACGGCAGGCGCACCGCGCGTTGCGTTCAGGTGCCTCGATGAGCACCAGACTCATGGCGGGGCTAGGACACGCGCATACACTGGCTGACGCGTCAGAAAAAGCTTGGAAACAAAGGGTAGTCGTCAGGCTCGCTCGGTATTTTCTCTGCAGGTAATGAGAAAAAATGGCCACTGGATGCGCTAAAATAGAGGTTCAAAGTAGCCAGAAAGTAGCCATGGCGCCAACCTGAAATTTTTGTCGCCAGACTGGGTCGTAAAGTAGCCAATTTGGCGCAAAGTAGCCACCAACGGCAACCCTGGTGTGTGTGTCTTTTTTTTATTTTGTCTTTCCTCGCTCGCGCCTGCGTGCCTGCGTCGCATGGTCGTAAGGTTGCGTTATCGTGTTTCTCTCGGCGGCTCATGTAACAGCCCTCCCGGTTAGCGGCTGCTTGAGGGAAGTCGCGTTTATATATATATATTTTTTGGACGCGATAGCGTCAAAGAGCTCGTCTCGCAGAAATTCCGGTGTCGGCGGCGCCGGCGTCATTAGTTCTGAGCGAAAAAGCAGCGTTGGTTGGTCGTGAGCGAAAAGTCGAGGTCGATGCAAAGAGAGAGAGGGCGTTTGCACTTTGGCTTTCCTTGCGGCACTGTGTATACGTCTCCATCGAGAAGCGCAGGCAAGCTAGCGATTGAGAAGGCGATAGTGTGTGTGTGTGTGTGTGTGTGTGTGTGTGTGTGTGTGTGTGTGTGTGTGTGTGTGTGTGTGTGTGTGTGTGTGTGTGTGTGTGTGTGTGTGTGTGTGTGCGTGTGTGTGTGTGTGTGTGCGCGCGCGCGCGACCATGCCTGTGTACGAATACCACTGTCGCGTTTTAAAGGCGAAACTAAGAGTCCCCCCGCCCCTTTTTTTAAGTATAAGAGTATAATGAGATCTGTGGGAGTAACACAGCTCTATAACTCTCACTGCAGGAGTTTCAGTTTTTAGAGTGTAGGCGATGCGTTTGGCCTCGGTCACCGCAATTGTTAGGTTCTATAAGCAATCATGCACTTTAATTATTACAATGCGCCAGCGCGTGTGTTCCGAGAAGCACCTTCCATGTGACACCTTCCGCAAAGGTTCGAATTTCTTAGTGTAGATATGTAGACGGTGTAATAAAACCGCGCAAGGAAGCGCGGAAAAAAACACGAGGCACGCGCAGCACGAAGTGCGAAAGAGTGGTAGGCTGTGCTTCCGTTGCTGTGGCACACCCGGCTGATCCAAGCATGCGATGAGGATAACCTCCTGGAATGCGTCGAAGAAAGATGAGCGAAGGAAAGAAGAGGCGCAGAGCGGTGGCCGTATAAATCTCCTGCAATCCGTTTTGTGCGAACAGTATACTCTGTACTGTACAACGTAACCTCTATTTTTACGTGAGAACGCTCGATACTGTGAACGGGTACTAAAGGTTATTTCCGTAACCTCTGTTTTAAAAGTACATTTGTGCATTTTTAATACAGGTCAATCTTGCAAAGGTTACAAGATAACTTCTGTTTTATAGGTACACAAATTAGTGAAAATTTGCACTTTTAGCAAACTTTACCGTGCTGAGAGTGTACGACGATACCTCTTTCCTTCTGTTTTGCTGAGGCCCCGTCAACTAAATATTCGCGATTAAATCATTATTCAGAAAGTTGCATAGTGTAATTTCCACGCACAGCTCACTACTGCCAAAAAATTCAACTCCAGCACTTGTCAAATGGGTGCCGAAGTGCTACCGTTGAACTGCTGAGGGGGGGCCGGGCCCCTCCTTAAAAGTGGAGGGGGGCCGGGCCCCGCCGGGCCTCCCGTGACTTTAAGCCCTCTATGAGGATGCCCTTTTAATGGGGCGGTGACATCTGTGCCACCAGCCTCGAAAGAAGAAAGAACTTCGTCGCCTCCGAAATTATCGCCGGCAATGCGCTCTTGTTACGACCGTCCCATTCGTCGCGTTTCTAATAAGAGAACTAATTTTGTCGACGCTTTAACACACCACGAAGTGGCGGCTTTAGCTCAAACCTCGCTCATAACATCCACCCATATCGAAAAATAGCTCCCAGATAATCGCCTGGCTGTCGCACCACGTTGCCCGCTCATCCTGTCAGAATTAAAGGTCAGGTTAGAGGGAAGACACGACGCTCTTCGCGTTTCTCTTCTTGTTTCACGACGCTTTGAAGGAGTGCACATCGAATATCAGTGTTTACTGTGTGCTTGTTGATGCTATCTTTGCGCGGGACTCCGAATAAGCAGTGTCCAGGTATATCTTGACAACTTCAGCTACTGCAAAGATTAAATCATGATAACGGGCGTTAGTCGTCGGTACGGATATGTGCCACTAGGCGTCAACATGAGTGCCTCCACATGAAAACGGCCGGTCATGTAGGTTCGCTAGTCCACTGCAGGCAGGGATACTTCTTCCAAACAACAATAGACATTATACAAGCTCTGGTATACCAGTGCACTAAAGTAATCAGCTGCTTCTGTGACGACCCGTTTCACTTTCGTGTTATACCGATTCCTATGAGAGAGGAATGAACCACCTTTTTCAATAAAGAAACTAGCTAGCAGACGCTGCCTGCTTCGGCGTTGTCTCTCTCGGGCGATGGCGCGTTCTCGTTCCTTGCGAGCTTGTAGTTCAGCATCCATCGCAGAAAGAGCGTCCATATCAAGCGGTGCTACATCTGCCAAAAAATACGCATTGTCGAAGCTCCCATAAACAATGCATTATAAATAGGGTTCCGTGTTTACCGTGTTTATTTTTCTTGAAAATCGGCGGGTGTTTATCGGAGTGTATATCTCGTAAATCCCCAATTCTCCAAAATTCTGAGTTTTGCATATTTTCTTAAAACCCCAAAATATTCGATAACATCATATCTGAATACTAAAACATCAAAACACACGATGCACATTTTTTTCTCAGTTTAAATGCACAAAAACATATAGGAACAAGCGAAATACTTGAACACAAACACCTGCATTTGTGCGTACAACTACCTTATGCTTAAAGCTTATTGTAAAACAAGCAAGCATACTTTGCGAGGTTGCTGTCGGTGATCGAAGCGCGCTCCTTTCGATTGACATCTCTAAGCTTTGAAAATGCCCTTTCAACGTTAGGTCTACAGACAGGAAGCGCCAGAAGACGCAGCGTGCAGTGAGAAAGCACTGGCCACAGGACATCGTAAAGTATCCAAAACGACAGGGGTTCAGCAACGTTACTACCTATTTCATAGGAATGATAGTTCGCAAAATCACTCAGGAGCTGGCTCATGTCGTCAGTTTCAAGAAGCACTAACTGAAAATAGGTGCATAGGTTTCGAACGCACAGGGCAGCTCATCATCACCTTTTTATTCACAATTTCAACACAGTACCAAAACGATTCTTTGGTGTACTGGAGTTGATCACACAGGTTCCTGTCAGATGTATGTCTCCTCCTTTCGGCGACAGCAGTGTAGTATCCGTGAAAGTCTGCGACAGTCGTTAAGCGGTAAGTCTCGTCAAGGAGGTCCAACAGACTTGGGACATCTGGTGCGAAGACCTCGGTTGGATCACACCATTGACTGATGAGTGCGTGCAAACGAACGACCAGCATGGCATAAACTTTGTGTACCAGGGTACTCTCTGCCTGAAGTTCCTTAATGATTGAGAGTATGGCACACGAATTGCTCTTCAGAAACCTCATCTTAACGAGCAAGTCACGACTTGCTCGTTAAGATGAGCGAGACTGTTGAGCTTCGCACACTTCGTTCCCTTGGCTTCGTCGCTTCTCAACAAAGACAAAATGGCGCGCCAGTAGTCCAAAATATCTGCTAGGGCTTCATAAAAAGAGAACGTTGTTTAGTAGGTGGCGCAGATCTTTGAAGGGAAGCGCCTTGAATATGGGGTTGCAGAGTTGCAAGTCCTTGTGAAGCTTCTGCTTTGAGTTCGAGCACAATACAGCTACGTCGCCTAATACAGCTACGCGCGGTAAACTTTCAGAATCGGTCAATCCAGAAGATGTATCAATGAGTGCTTAGAACTTCCCCTTTCGATAAAGAACGGAACCAGGTCATATCGGTCCTTGAAATAGGAGTTGATCGGATAAATCCGAATAGTCAAAAATTTTACCGGCGAATGTTTGTCGGATTTTTTCGGATAAAACCGAAAACACGGAGCCCTAATTAAAAACACTGATCTCCTCTCGCTCTATCTTGCTCTCTAATATATATATACTTATATATATATAATCAGAACTAACAGACAATAACGCCAAGGAAAGTATAGAGGGTGTTATCTGTAGTGTTTAGGATATAAATGTGAAGAAAGTAAAGTGGACGAAAAGATAACTTGCCGCCGGCCGGCAGCGACCGAACCTGCGACCTTCCAATAACGCGTCCGATGCTCTACCAATGAGCTACGGTGGCGATCATCCTCCCGTCCACTTTATGGGGTATACATGTGCCTTTAAACCTAGGAGTGTTAGTCAGCGCCAGTCGCAGCCATGGCGGCGAGTGTGGAACACTCTTTTTCTGCCTGTTGGCATCACGTAGCACGTGATCGTTTTTTTTTTACGAGCTGGCAGCTGACCAATAATCCCTCGCATACTACCTCAAGGCATTAAGTCTGCCAGAACGAGACCCTCGCTATGAATGAAGGAAAGGAAGTGATACTTAAGCGCTCGTTTTTCTTAGACACAGTATTAATGAGAACTAACAGACAATAACGCCAAGGAAAGTGTAGGGGGTGCTATCTGTAGTGTTTAGAATATATATATATATATATATATATATATATATATATATATATATATATATATATATATATATATATATATATATTCTTAGTTTATAATTGCACCCGGCGGAGCTTTGCAGGAGGGCGCCGTACAGGACGTTGTTGCTGCTTGGGCTGGCGCTTCTTCCAGTTCGTGTTGCCGATTTACACCCTACTTCAATTCTTCGTTCTAGAAGCACAAAAGCAATGCAACATATAAAATGACCAGAAAAAACCAAACCGATTATAAGTAAGATTGATTGAAAATTCTCTAACGGAATACAAGTTGACATACGTTAGACAATATCAGACGAAGCTCAAGGCATTAAGAATAAGAGTGATCTGCACAAACGAGCCCTTGCAGCGGTTGCCTGCAGACAAGAGAAGCACAAGAGGCAAAATGATAAACAATCGAATGTTGCAGATTACGGAAAATAATAAATCAAGAAGGCGGGCAATGCATCAAACGAAACTTAGGGCAGAACAATGGAGCGTTAAGGTGTGTCAACATATTAATACCCTTAATACTAAATACATTTATAAGTCGAATAGAATCAATGTTTATCAGTTGGGGTAATGGCAAGCTCTTCTAGTACATTGACGCATGATACGTTCCACCAGGGAGCTGTATGTCAGGAACAAAATCTGTCATGTATATTGGGCTGCTGTCTTGTGCCGATACTGGCGCGGGAATAAGTCAGTGGCGAAAACATACGTTTTGCCACGTGGGCGGCTTTCTCATTTTTAGTGGACCAGCATTGAGCAGTGAGGCTTGCCGAATTTCTGCGGCATACACGCGCTAGGAGTTAATGAGCTCAAAAGACGGAAGAATTTTGGTTTTGCCTAGCCAAACAAGGCTTGACTGTAAAGCTGCGTTCGCGTGGCTCGGACTGAAGTGACGGTTACGGAGTAAAGCGGAAAAGGCGCTCTGTTGAAGACGCTGGTAGAGGATCTTGTGCAATGTGTGGTAGACCGATGAAAAATGCAACGCCAGAGGAGTTTAAAAGATTCCGCGCCAAGACATAGAACAGTGAACAAAAAATCGACAAGGACGTGTGGACATCTCTCTATGCAAGAGAGCGATGAAACGACCTTGCCGCTTATTTGTCTGCTGTGTACGTTTTGGCACCGAACATTTTAATATGGAATACCAACTAACCAACTCTCACATCATGCGCTATAGGAGTCTCGACAAGCACGAAAGTTGGCACGACGAACCAAACAGCTGGTCGGATTCTGACGTGACTGTTTAGCCTTTATCCCATCGTGCCATATTAGCTATATTATAAGGGGCCCTCAGGTGTCCTGTAATTTATCTTATGTAGATGCGCGCTGCGCTGACGTCACTATAGCGCACGTGTGGCTTCACTAGAGCCGAGCGCAGCCACGCAAAAAGCCGCTCCATTAGCGTCGTGAAATCTCCATGTCGAAAGATGCAATGCCCATATGAAAGAAATCGTTATAACTATAATGAATTCCTATTTACAATTAATTATTGACTTCTTGAACTAACAGATTCGCAATTTCCAGACCAGGCCGCAAAGAAACGTAGCCCAGGTGGCAAGCTTGCAAGAGCATTTTTTAGAGCCCCTGTAAAGGTGTCACACGTCAGCATCTCTGTGATATTCGGCGGCGAACACGTAGCGTAACTCAGGTGCATGTAAGAAGGCGCGTCCTTGGGAGCTATTGTACAGTGCCTGACTACCAGGAAAGCACTTGCGGCTTCCTCCAGCTTTACGGCAAGCGCCGCAAAGTGCGAAGAACAGTAAAAAAAGTTTCAGTCGAAAAGGTGAGTTTACTGCGCCTTTGGCTCGTGGTGGTTAGCACTTTTAGACGGTATGTATAAGACTGAGATAGAGCGAATTTATTAGAAGGCAGAGAGGTCGGCCCAAGCTTGAGCGCTCTGGCCTGCTACAGTACACAGGGTAATAGGCGAAGGGCGATAAAGGGTAATGAATATGATCATGAGGACAGTAAGAGGTGATGTGGCATGTACAAATGTGACAGAAATTAAGGGCTTTGACAAAGTCGTTAGCTGCGGAAAACGACAAGCCCGGATTTTGGTCTTCCGTAATTTTATACTATGCGACGTAGCAGACAGGCCAGCAGCTAAGTCCTCTAGCATCCAGCCTGGCATAACTCAACAAAACGCCGCACTAAAGAAATACGACCGCTGCAGCTTGCGAAGAGATCTTCGTGATGTCTATGATTTCATCACAGAACGTCCGTTGAGAGAAGTGTAAACACAGCGGCCGAGCCGAAGCTGCACCAGTCGCCCCGTCGCTGCTGCCTCGTTCGCACGCAACGCTTTTGCTTAAATATAGGAGTTCTTATTGTAGACGTGCCTTTGTCTTTTTTTACTTGAATACGCAATATCATCACGCTACCAACGGCCCGGACGTCTACAAATTGGTGACCCGGACGTGAATTCTTTGTCTTGTGCTTGCACTGACGCTAGGGCGCTGAAGTCGACAGGTGCCGGCGCTGCGGCGCAAGATACAGAAGCTGTCAGGCGAGAAAGCACATCGGCTGCAGCATACGCAGATCCCTGCACATGCCGGAGATCGGTTGTGAATTCCGCGATGTAAGCGAGGTGACGACTCTCACGGGGCGAAAACTTGCTGCTTGCAGACTTGGTGGCAAACATCAACGGCTTGTGATCCGTGGCGATGAAAAAACATCAGGCTTCAAGGAAATGCCTGAAGTGGCGCACACCCATATCGGCAGCAACGAGTACACGTCCGAAAGTGCTGTAGCGGCTTTCTGTGGGCGAGAGCTTGCGCGAGAAAAATGCCAACGGCTGCCACGATCCGTCAACGAACTGTTGTAAGGCGGCTCCAACTGCCACATCCGACGCGTCGGTCATGAGACAGAGTGGAGCGTCTGGTGTTGGGTGAACAAGCAGGGTGGCGTCTGCGAGCTCTGTCTTAACTGCTTCAAAGGAGCTTGATGCATTCTCAGACCATGTAATGGGAGTACTCTTCTTCTTCTTACCCTGAAGCATGTCAGTAAGGGGTCTAATCAGGTCAGCACAGCGGGGAATGAAACGCGGGGAAACATGTAAGCTGACTGCTGATCCCTGTAGAGACAATCCACTGTGCCCGGCTGGGCGAAGTGCGGAGCCATGCAGCACCCCTCCGCCCCATGGCCCTTTCGCACGACGAAAGATGGCGGAAGCGCTTCTTCTCGGCCAGATAATCTTTCGTCGTCGGCGTTCGCATGGTTTCACTCCTATGTAAATTCGACGCGAGGTTACCTTTTTGGTGCTTTATGCGAAACATCAAGGCGGCGCCGACGCTGACGGCAGAAACGCACGAAAGTGTTTATAATATTGAAATGGCAATAAACTGCGGTTAGCGTTCAATCTACACGACACCTGTAAATACGTGCACAACCTAATTCCGGCCGAACTCTTCTTTTTTGCATAATTGACTGTGGTTGAGAACCTTTGTGAGAAACCTGGTTATGTGCTAAACGTTTTGTTAGCTATGCATATCATATTGCACTTTCAAATGGTCTCTGTTGTGTTGGATGCGCAATTTACCCTTCAGCTGGAAAGTACGCATTTGTTTATGCTTCCTTGCCAATGGAATGTGTTCATGAGAGGCTAAAGAAATGATATGTTTCATACATCGATCGCGTCGGAAAGTCGCGCACTGTATTTCTCTTAAATCTCAGAGAGCAGCTAATACTGCAACTATCAGCGTAATAAGGCTCCTAAATTTCGTTTTCATGTCTCGACCCAGTTGCTGTTTTTTCCTCAGTTCAACCAGCCCGGTTCCTATCATTCAAGATGCGCCAGGCTATCTGCTTGATTATTATTTTCTTGTGTGGATGTCATCTTTTCTCAAGGTAAGTATCGCTCCAGCAGCTGCACTTCATCACCTTTCCGGCAATTTGAAAGATGAGGAAAATTAATGATACTAATGTTTACAGTAGAATTTTATAGCGTCAAGTTACAAAAGACGCCTTCAAAAGTTATGAAAAAGAAACTTGAGTAGCACATAGAACATCCCTGTTTCAATAGAAATGAGTGCTAGTAGCTCAGGCGTGTTATTACTTCGTGTCACCACCTTTTCTATTTCATTTGAACATTATTTTACTATTTCGGACTCACATGACATTAAGCAATACATTACAGATTGAGATTGCATGATGCTGCCTTTCTCAATACAGCTTTCGGAGCTGCGCAGCCTTCCCAAGACCTTATCTCTCGAAGAATGATAGAACTCGGTGCTCTGTGAGCCAAACATCTTTATCCTGCCACATAGTACAACACCGTCGGCACTCTAGGGCGTCTTCATCCATTTAATGGCGATCGCTTATTTTTCCCAATGCAGCATGTATAAAAGGTGGTCTTAGTTCCTATAACGTTTTTTTAAGACGGTTGTGGATAATGGCATTGATATAAGAACATGCAAGAACCACTTTGTGTCTTTGGTGAGCATGGGAAGAAATGTACCAAGGAAGAGTATGAAGAGCACATTGTTTGAGCACTGATTTTCAGTAGGCAAAAAACGTAGCGCTTCGTGGTGTAGCGACAAGTCTGGTACATCAAGGATAGTTTTCATTGTCATGATAAAGAGTGGCGGGAGTGGATCGACAGCATAAAATGAGTGCAACGATTGTGCTGCTTAGAATCTCATAAGACGCATGAGTATTCATCTTAGGTCTAGAAATGGGAGGTCTATGAGCCGTCAGCTTGAAATAAGCGCGCTTGGACCTAAACATATTGCACAAGTATACGCTTCTGTGCTTTTAAAAGTCCTGTAGCTAAGTTATCGGCATGTATTTTCTGTGAAGCGTCGGGATGCTAGGATACCTTAATTGCTTACATGAGTCGAAGTTGGAGTGATGAGACGATTAGGCAAGGAAAAGGGCATTTGCGCGCATTCTAGTTGTCAGGTTTATGGTACCCAAGCGTGATTATACAATGGTAGCGTTTCCAGAACAAGTTGAAGTACTAGTCCAATAGGTTGCTAAGATCATTCTGAACATGTTGGCTGTTGGTTGTGTTAGTAACTGCAAGCAAAACACAGTCGTCCACAAATCGCATTACCGTAGATAGCATTACGCTGTTAGGAACATCAATTATATATATCATTATAATGTCAAATTCCGCAGGCTAGTGATCATCTGGTGATCGGTTACAACATGACAGTTTGAAGTAATTGTTGCGCACGCAATACAAGCATGGACTGCTTCCGAAGCTATGAAACCGGGCTGTACAAAACTTATGCTTACTAGCAGATGGCCTGTATACCTTAGCTTTTGTGATAAAATGTACAGCAATTTGAAGGCTGCTGTGGACAGCGTGCCGAGTTTAACTTTTTCGGCCCCGATCTGTAAATGTGAACCGGCGGACAAAGTGTCGGTCGTCATCGTAAAAGTGTAATGCATATAATGGAGACATAAAACCCAGGTTGGAGTTTTGAAGTGCTGTCGTGCAAATGCCCTCCATGGTTAGCTCTCGTCATGTCGATCCTGTCGTCGGCACGCCGACCGGCATGAGCTATTTAATAAGATACGGTTTTCAAATGCCAGTGCATTAAAAATTGCAAAGAAACCTCAAGCCGTGGTAGGTCTCGGCCTGACTGTCCCGCCGTAGCGGCGGCTAGCCGTGTGTGAGGGCACACTCCTCCGGACATTTATTAATAAATATTTTCCAAACTAAACCAACAAACGTCAAACGTGAGGAGAAATCCTCATTTAGAAAATGTTATGCTAGTTCGTGCGTGCTTCATTTAGGTTCACTATTGTGCGTTTATTTTTATTTTCTATCTTTTTCAGTGTGCAAGCAGGCTCATGTTCAAGTTCTCGACCTAAACCAGGAATTAATGACCACTCGTGTGTTGGTGAAGTAAGTCTTATCGCGTTCGTATACGCAGTCCTGTGCCGAAAATGTAAATTTGCCTAACGTGCGGCATAATTTAAAACTAACGTTACCGCCTGGCACTACGAATCTTGAGCGCAAAGAATAAACCGCACGGACATTGTAGGTTTTAGATGTGAAGCATCTTATGGCGGAGTTCAATCCGGTGGCGGTGGTGGTGTGCGGCGTGACCACCCTTACTGCGCATGCGCAAACCTTCTCCACTTCCCCTCTCTCCCCTTTCCCTCTCCACATCACCTCTCCCCTTTTCTTACCCCCTTCCCTTTCCCCTCTCATTTCCCCTACGCGTGAGGTCAGTTTCGATATCAGCCTTAAAATTCGAAGATGAATATCTCGAACTACGCGGAACTGTTTCGACGTCAAAACATTGGGTACGAAATAAAAATTTATAATATAAACAACGGCCCACAAGTCAGAAATGAAAAAAGTTAATTAGTGATTATTTGTTAATTATTAGCAGCAGTATCGCTGCAGCTGCGGCAATGTATGGCTGCCTCGACGTAGAGTTCGAGAGTGAAAAAGACAGGGGCCTCACTGCCGTATGATTTTCTTAAGAAAAACCATTGTCTAAAATAAACAATGTAAAGAGAAAACAAGAGACAACGCCCGTTCCTGGGCCGGCTGTTCTTATTCTGCCTCTTCTCAACCGCGCTCATGCTGCCCGCACGCCATAGCACCGGCGTCGCTCCTCGTCCTCACACTCGGCCTGACTGCGAGGGCGCGGAACAGCCGACAATGTCTCTGGTGGCTGGTGTTCATTCATTTACAACGCATTCATTTACTCGAGAAAGCGGCAAGTCGTGACGTCACCGCGCTCTTCACCACGTCGACGCACAGAACGGGCACAGCACACTCCCAGCACAGAAACTGAGAAATCGCCTATATTTAGTCCCATAACACCTAAATAAACATGACAATTCTGTCCTTGCATATCAGCGTGTCCCAGATGATTCAGAATGATGCAGGAAATGCATACCTGCCTTCAAAGGTGCATTAGATGGGTGGCCGCATTAAACTTAATTCGAGGGCTAAGGGGATGCACGGCCTCCGAGATTCGCGCAGCCCACAGCGGATCTCTGGAGGCTGCGTCCGTTGCACTGAAGCACATTCTGTCCCTCTGATTTGTGTCGAGAGCTGTGAAAATTCTGTAACGTCGAAATGACTTTGCGGAAGGAGAACCAGAAACAGGGGAAGTGCTGCACGCCGAGCTCCCCCCAATCAACTGTGGCGGAAATGGCCAGTACATTACACGACACATCGATGATAGCTCCCAATTCTAATTTCCTGTACGGACATCGGTTGCAAGCAAACTGTTATCTTTGTTTTAGGTAAGTCTCTATCCAAGTAATCAGATACCATGGCGACTTTGATGGTTCTTATTTTAAAAATTTGCATTGTTACGGCCTCTATAACGCTTTAAAAAAAGCTAAAACCAGCAGGTCAAATTACGCTGGTTTCTGTGGCGAAGTACTTGCCTTAATGCACCATTGCACCTTTTCATCTACGATGTACCATTAACGATGCTTATTTCACTGAACGTTGTTCGCGAACTGATTCACTGGACAACACCAAAAAATCAGAAAGGAGTTAGGCACTACGTTAGGAATTTTAGGTGTTTCCTGTAAACCGATTTAAAAAAAAGAACATTGTTAGGCGTTAAGTTCCGAAGCAGCCCTTAGAGTAGGTGCTTGCTGCTTTCGTCATTTTTGTTCACGTCTTTCATATAAATTACAAAAAGACAAACGTGATACTATTACATATCTTCATTTTTTAATAAATTAGACAGAATATTGCGTGAAAGTAATTGCTACTGCTGTTAGAGATGCTAGTACTGTTAGCAAGGGAATAATTTTCAGCATTGTAAATTGTCCACCAGGGCGACAGTAAACGAATACAAAGGAACGGCGCATACAAGCGGCGGCGTTTTTGCCCGCCTTTACACTTTGCCTGCTTTCGCGCTGTGGCGATTATCGTGGAATAGGAGGGTTACGCACCTTGGTTTAATGAACACCTGGATGTTTCATCACGCATAGAAAGTGCACAATACATGAACTGGCAAATTAAACCTTGTACTATGTAACACGCACCAAGAGGCAAGATAATCATCAAATGTGGCACGTTTCCAGCCGCTTCATAGGAAACTGTAGACAACCCAACATGAACAATAAATGCCCTGATTATTTTATTTTATTTATTTTTTGCAGACCTGCGGGCTTGAGAAGTGCCCAAGTCCTTGCAACAGATGCGTCAGCACTCATCCATGGTGTAAGGGATACTGTTACATGAAATAGCCCTCGCGATGCACAGAACACCAGGAAAATCTGCTGATCTGGCGAATTCCCGTTTCTGGCGAAAATCTGGCGAATTTCCGTCTCTAGAATCCCTGCTTTAACGTACATAATAAGGGCACTTTTCTACATTTGCGTGTAATGTATCTTATGAAAGACACTCACCTGTCAAGGCCAAGCCGTCTTCTAGTATGGTTTGAATAAACATTTTTTCATATGACACATGTATGAGAGACTGAATTATAACGTCAATATAGCCGCTAAGCCATTTTGTTGTCGAGCAATAAACATTAGCTGTCCCTATCGCAACCATTCCTGCATCTGCAGTTTTTTTTATCACCTAGACATTTGCTAAATTAACACTGTCACAAGGTAGAGCGCAGTCAAATTGTATTATGCGCTATACACGCTAGCTATCAACCCAAACATAAAAGTACGCTTTGATCGTTCAAGCAGAAGACACGTAAGCCATGCACATAGCCTGCATAGGTTTGAACTATCCAAAGTCGGTTACAGCCTAAGAAACAATGCAAGCTCCGTCCACAGCCATCGTTGTACCACTAAGACATTACTAACTGCCAACGAACAAAATATATTCTCCAATATGCCTATTGTTTACTTCCGCAAAAAAAATTGGCCGCGTATCTGCGTGCTTCGCTGCAAATGTCGTGTAAAGACGATAGAAGAGGCGCTGTGTGAGATATGGACGCCATCTGGCAATACGTCGGGAAACATGAGTGCTGTGTTGCGTGCTGGTAGTCCCGGCGCAGCAGCAGGCGAACACCGGCGGTGACCAACGCGACCGGCGGGGACGCCAGCCAGCCCGAAAACGCGGTTTGGCGCGAAGCGCTGAAGCAGAGAAACGTCCGCACTCAACGAGTACTCTCCACACACTCCTTTATTTACATGTCGCCTGGGTAAAACAGGAACGCCAGAGCGGCGCCCACAACCGGCAGCCTGAAGGCCGCCCACAACGCTGCTTTTTCATTTTTTAAATATTTTCTTCACCTTCTTGGCCTTCTCAAAACTAGTTTTTCAACACCAACCCATGGCATTCGTACAGTGCAATACAGAACCGAAACCGAAACACAACAATGAGCTCGTGCGAAGGGCACGGAGGAAGGCAAATTTCAGCGCAGTCGCATTTTCAGCTTTGTTGAAACAGCGCTCACTAGACGACGACGAAGTAAAAGAAGGCACAGGACAGGCAGCGCCTGTCCTGTGCCTTCTTTTACTTCGTCGTCGTCTAGTGAGCGCTGTTTCAACAAAGATGAACGCATACCAACTCGCTCAAGCTTCCATTCTTATGCATTTTCAGCGCAGCCTAAGAAACTAGGGTCCTTAAAATTACGTATGTATGCATTTTCTATTAAAGGAACACGCCACCTAATACTTACTTAGTGATGTTGCACCTCAGATATGCATGATATTTACTTTTTGATCGACAACGTTCACAAGTATGAAGAGCCGTACCAGTTCAAGACGGCTGGCCCTTGGGCAAGTGGTTCAACTTTGGCCGAGTGGCTGAATCAGGCTAGTGAAAGAAACCCACGTGACTGGTATGGCAAATTGACCCGCCATCTATGGAGTGGGATCAGAGTTAAAATCTGCGTTCTGTCTCTTTTCTCCCAACTCTCCTCAACCCCCTCTCTGGCGGGATCAACTCCCTCTCCTCCGGGAGGCGCGCTTTCCGCCGCCTTGCTGGCGCCGCCTACTTTGAAATCCGTTGGAAAGTTTCGTGTCTGGCGTTGGTAAGGCGTGCGTTAGCCGTCGTTGCTCGTCCGTTTGACGGTGCGCGCTCGCTGTGTGCTTGTGCGACGCGATGTTTTACGACTCGGGATGTTCGTGCATAGTGCTTTGTTGTTCGAATACTTCCAGAACACGTCCCGGAATATATGTGCCGGCCCCCAAAAGAACAACAGGTGAGCGTGCCCTTTGAGTTGCGGCTTTCATTGTGTCAGTTTGAATTGACGTCCATACCGAGTAGCTGTTCTCTGCAGTGGGGCTACAGTTATTCTTTTCAAAAATGACTGATTCGAAAAGGGCACGATGCTGCGTTTAAATCGTTATACGAACAAGCAGCGGACATGAAGCCCATGCGACGTAACTATATAGTTACAGGCTTACAACTCTCACAGAACCGCGTGCTTGAATGTGTGCTTTGCATTTATCTCCGGTTAATTACTCGCCATCGCCTATAACCGCGTTTCTAAGGCTGTAGGTAAATGTATAAAAACTTGTGCTGCTCTGAGACGAACAAACGAATTCACTTTTGCACGAGTCGACGGCGCTCTTCATCTGATTGGAACTTGTTCCTTTTCTTCAGGGCGGAAGCGTTTTTAAAATACTCCGGAACGCCAAACAGCTGATTGGTGCGCCCAGAGAAAAGCTGAAGAATTGCAGAATCGGCGCATTTCAAGAAGAGATGCCATGAATCCTCCGATACCATCTGTTCATTTTCTTCGCGTTTATCATCACTAGTTTTATGAAAATCAACGTTTTTGGAAATGTAGTCAATAAAGTGCGGCCAATATTAGTTGTGGTATATGTGGAGTTCGTTTTCACATCTTTAAAATGATCTTTACATGATTATTCTATTTTTAGGTATTCAACTGCTTTCATTGTTTTTGCATTGCAGTGAATGTTCAGTTTTGTTAGTTATGATAATTTTGTGCAATATCGTGCGCATATATCAGAAGCTCTTCTGCACTTTTGTCAGTATAAAAATTGTTTTTTATTATGTGCCCTAATGTTATGCTGTTTTTTTATTCCACTGTTCTTTAAGTTCTTAACTTTGCCGATACCTTTTGTGTTGTTTAGTGGTCATGAACACGTCTATGTGAATCTCCTGTTCATCACTTCTGTTAATCTCCTGAACCTCTGTCGCACCACATTTGATGAAAATGTTGATTTTCGGAAACGAGGACAATAACACGAGACCAAAGATATTTTGTGTTGTGAGTGCAATTCATTCTTTTGCGTTCTGGCACATGCTGCACGACTGCAGTGTGTTCAGAATGCTTGATTGCAAATTGCGTACATTCAAACGCGCAACGAACGCGCGGCGCAGCACGCGCAAGCGGATGCAAAAAAGAAAAAAAAACGCCGGCGCAGCACGCGCGAGCGGACGGGCGAGCGGGTTCATGAAAAAAAGTGGGGGAGGAGGCTGCGCAGCACGCGCACGCAAACAAAACAAAAAGAATAAAAAACGGCGCTTGCGAGAGAGCTAGGAGAGGAGGTGCGAGGCGCGGCTGGTGTTGCCATGACGACGCATACCGTGTGCGCCGCCATTCTGCAGTTTGAGCTTCTGAATCCCAGCCGCCAGGATAGTAACTGAAGGGACGTTTGGCGCTGCCAGCGCTGACGTCATGAATTAAGACGTCCTATGGGAGGTATACGGAGTAACCTCCCCCTGGCTGAATCGAGGGACGTGCCGACAAACAGAAAGACAGACAGGCAGAAAGACAGACCAAAATTTCTGCGTTTAAGTTCCCCAAGAAAGACTATCGTCTTTAAAAGAACATGCTTACGTTCCGTACGTAAACCAGCTGGCACGAACCTCTTCCAGAGGCAAAACGAAGGCGCACCACTATTCTGATTGTGGAGCATATATATTGTTCGAAATTCAGCACTTCTCCTGACACAAAAAAGGCTACAGATCAAGTACTGCGTTTTACAAGTCCTTTTTCAATATTTGCAACTTGTTGTTAGTAAAAAGTCCTATGGAGAAAAATATTGCTAAGGTTTTCTACAGGTATACATTAGAAAAATAAAGATGTACACCTGACAAAACTAGATAAACGCACCACTTCGGTTGTCATCACCGAAATAAGTACGTCATTTCTATCGAGTGGAGGCACAAGAGGCAATCGGAACATACAGAATACAGGATGAACTTATTGCAAGGCACAAGAAACATTGATAGAATACGACGTAAATTATTGCACGCTCTATATTTGAGCTCCTTTATATGTTTGGTTGATACAATTCACTCCATCCTGCCACTTTTACATGAATGTTTAACTCATCACACTAGGCATGGTTCCTAGTAGGAAGAACATACACTAGTTTAAAATTTACACCATTGGAGCAGAAAGCGCTATGCAGGCATTCTTCATACGATTGCATTGAAACTTAGGCTGCTGTTGATTTGCTTTCTATTTCTGAATACCTGTCTACCGTTTTATTTCATTCGGCAACAGCAGACATAAAATGTTCCCTTGACTGCGGCACCTCAGAACTGAAACCAAAACGTGTCACAGGAATGATAGGATGCGCGAAAACATCAAATCATATTCGGATAGTTGCAGGGACAAAGACGTAAAGAAATTACACCATCTCCCGCTAAAGGGGACCATGAGGCGATGCGAAGCCGGAGCACTTGCACGATCGCGTTCCGTTGGCGTTCGTTGGGCATGCTACCGACCTCGCGTCGTGGAACGCGAAGAGGGACGCTACGCGCGTCGTATCTTCCATTTAGCCTGGCCGTTAATTCTCACAGGGCGAGCGGCGAACGCGGTCGACAGGCGGGCGGGAGGGGGGCAGCGTAGGAGAGGAGAGAGAAGGGGAGGGGACGCGCATGCGCTCGAGCTCATCGCGGCGTTGCGCAGGAGAGAATTTCGGCATGTCTAGCCCGCGTTTCAGAGGAAGAGTGGAAAGGGGGAGGGGAGAGGGGTATGGGAGAGGGAAAGTGGAGAGGGAATGTGGAGAGGGGAAGGGGAGATGGAAAGTGGAGAGGGGAAGTGGAGAGGGAAAGTGTGAAGGGTAAGGGGAGAGGATGGGTGGAGAGGAGGTGTGTGGAGGGGGTATGCGCATGCGCATTAAGAGTGGCCACGCCGCACACCACCGGATTGAGCTCGGCCTTAAGATACTTCGCATCTAAAAGTAAGAAACACAAAGAAGTGCGTTTGCGCTGTAATTTTAGCCTCAGAAATATGTACCAACTAGACCCAGAGGAACTTTTATTTCATTGACCAGAATCGAAGCCCGCAGGGAACATGAGCCGGGCTTCACATGCCACTGCCATTTGCCGTTTTTATTTTCTTCTCTTGAGGGCGCGCGCTCTCCGGTTTAGTTCATCGCCCAAAGGAAGGCGTTGCAGGATCATGGGACAACGCGAGCGCAATAGTCCCAGAGTGCCTTGCGTTTTGCGCATGGGTCGTGGCGGCTAGCACATTTCTTGGGTCCGCAGTTCTAAAACTCTCTAGTGTTTCGCCGGAGTTGGGATGTGCGCCTCCGCCTTGTACTCTCACATACAGGGCGTGGTCGACTGTGCTCGCGCCATTATCGCGTGGCGTGGGCGGGTGGAGGGGGAGCTCTGTACGTATTGCGCTTTCACCGGAAAGCTTGTGTTGAAACTGTAGACCGCACGAAGGACACTTTGCTCGCTGCAGCGGCCGCGTTTGCCTTAAAAAAGTGAGCTGCTAGCTAGAAGAGCCCAAGTAGGGGCTAGTTCAAGTAACGAATGTGACAGTTCGCGCTCGTCCTATGTATTGCTGTGTGTTCTTTTCGTGCGCCCTTCTTCGTAGTGGAGCAGCGCGCAGCAAGTGTCCAGCAGTCACAGTTGTTAGTGCGCACTCGTCTTGTGTGTTTTCTTTTCCGGCGTCCTTTGTGCTTAAGCAGCGCGCAGCAAGTTTCGATCTGCTTGCCGATCTTTCTGTAAAATTCCAATTTCTTGCAACTGCATTGAATGCTTCCCCCTTGAAGTGAAAGTGTGACTTTTTATTATTTACAGATCATGATGGCGGCGGTGGCGGTATAGTTCGGGAAAAAAACCTGGCGCCCCCGTGTGTACAGAAATATGAGCGTACATACATAGGCGATCGAAGGTACGCTGGCCACATGCTTGTTTGTATGCGCTGTTTTCAAATGAGTGATGCTCTATCGATCTTAAGTTGTCGTAGATTAGTCGTTTCTGATGTGAAAATCTGATCTTTTATTGACGCCACTTGCCATTTCACGCTGCCACATTTCATTGTTGCCTTCCATCGTTACATATCATTGTTTAACGCATTAAGGTAATTGCTGCCTGTACCAACAAAAATATCGCGCTGCTGAGCACGTGGTTGAAGGTGCAATTGCCTTCATGGAGGAAGAAAAGAGCTTACAGTGAACGCTACGGAATGCGAAAGAAAGAAAGAAAGAAAGAAAGAAAGAAAGAAAGTAGGTCAGGCATGCACAAGCCAAGGTTCGCTTGCGCCCCTTTTCCCGTAAGGGAGAAGGCCTTCTTATTTAAAGGGACCCTGAAACGGTTTTTGTGATTTTGTACGAACACATTGAGCCGGTAGAGCAAGTACTAAGGATCATTTACAGACCGAATGAAGCTCTGTGCGTAAACTGTGTAATTTATTAAAATGTTTCAAAGCTGCGAATCGCCACCGATTACAGCGGCTCAGCCAAACGCGTTTTCAAACCGCCCATTTCCAGTGTGCGTCGTCACGCAGGCGGCTGATCTGATTGGATATGTCCAGTCCACGTCACTGAACCTCGTGTGGGCAGCGAGCGTCGTCTGCCTGTGTGACAACATGCTCCGTGTTGACGTGAGATGAGGGAGTGTTTATCTCGATGGCTCTTTATCTGGGCCCAATGAATTGCCCTGGCCGTGTTGTGTACCACATATCTAGCAATTTCTAGCAATTGGTGACTTGTAAAGCTGCGACATCGTGCAATGTTCGTGAGGCATCTGGCGAGCGGAATCCCTTCAGCTCGTCGCTGCAATGAGCGTCGCGCTCTCGCTATCCGTTCAACGCCACGATTCACAATTTTTTGGCTGTAACTTCACCCCTGAAGACACAACCACATTGCCCGAGTCCACGCTTATCGGTGATCGTTGTCGAATTATTTTTGTTTGTCCGCATGCTTTTGCAGATTGTCGCCGTACAAGAGAATAAAATAAGATCTGCTTGTAGTATGGCGGCGCCTGTCGGAGAAGATATCAACCACTCCGCGAGCTTCGTCTTTGTTGGGCCTCCAAGATTGCGCGCAATATCTGAGGCCATGACTGAGCGAAGCTGAAACCGTCGAGTGCGCTCATGAGAGCGCTGCGATCGCCGGCGATGCCGGGGTGTCTGTGAGTTGAGGTTACAAGGCAGTGGTGAGGAGGAGGGTATAGATATAAATTCCGTAGCGACCTTCGTACACGATGCATCGCTTAATTTCTGGTGCGAATGATTTCGGGATGCTCCTGCCTAAACGCTGACAAAACTTCAAAAAACCGTTTCAGGGTCCCTTTAACAATGAAGGTGTTCTTAGTTCAACGTTCGCCGTGAGCCGTCGTAACACTCAGCAAAGCTCGGTAGTGTGGCAAGAGCGAGGCAAGTAGAGAGTGGCGCTGGTAGGAAGAGAGGCGCGCGCTGGTTAGTGACCTTGCCGAGTGCCGAGAGTGAGGTCAGTAGAGAGGGGAAAGACTGCGCTTCGCCGAGTGTGGTAAGTGATACGCTCACTCAGAGGGGGACGAGGTGAGGAGCGTCGTTGTACGCTCGCTCAGATTATGATAGTTTGCATGGACGACCACCTACCACTAAGGTGGACACTTCTTTAGTGTTCAAGCCGGTGAAACTGAATCATTTATTCTAATTCACGAGGGAAAGGGCCGTTATGCGACGTTTAGATTGTGTCGTCAAATAAAACAATATTTTTCGACTGATGGAACACAGATTAGCTTCTATGAGGCCTTTTATACGAATGAAGCATCCACCATAGATGTGTATTAAGCTGTACATGCAACTACGCTTCACCAATGTTCCTTGACGAGTTCGGCATGTCATACACAGCACCAGTGCTCGTAACGCTCCTTGCGTTCAAGCGCAGCTCTGAATGTAACGCGAGTTTAGGGCGAGTGGCGCGAATGGAATGGGCCGCGGCCACACTGAAACGCTGCTGTAGCGTGCCAGCGTCACTGTGAATGAGCATATCATCGCTCCGTAGCTTAACAAATCGTCAAATAAAAAGCAATAATACAACACAGAAATACATAGAAAATACTTGCAAATAACTACCCGTAGCTTTACTATGGCCGCGGAAATGGCCATCACTGGACAGCAGAACTCAGGGAAAGCCTCAGCGACGGAAGTGCTACACCAACGCGCTACATCAAGAAATTCCAGGGTGAGAAAGAAGCACACCGATGTGAGAGCATGCCTTTCACTAAGGAGCGCTGAGGTCATTACTAACGTCATACCACCTTCGCTCAGCGCGGCTGTGCATTGGCTCCGCTGCCGCTAACTGCGCCCTTCCACCTGTGCCACCACTCCTCATCTCAGCTCACTTCCCTCATCTTCCCCCTCGCCTCGCTCATAACTTGCTTTGACACGCTATATCATTACTCCCTACCTGCCTCCGTACCATCAATCTGGCCCTCAGCCTCCCTTCTATTCCCCAACTCTGCTATGCGATGTCTTCACTCTCGACTATGCTTGATTTATGCTGTTTTCTTTCTCTCAATGAATTTGCTCTCTTACCAGCACCATCGCTTCCCTTTTACGTTCACTTCTCTCGTCTCCCCCCTCCCCCCTCGCCTCACGCACTCCTTATTGAGACTTCATCGCTTTAGTTTCTCTCTCCCTTCCTCCACACACTCTCCATTATCCTTTCCAACTTTGCTATGCTAGGCTTTCACTCTAGCCAATGTTCAGCGTGTGCTATGCTTTACCTTTCGCTGTGCGCTTCGCCGCTCTCGCGGTTGGTTATGCTGCGAACTACGTGGTGGATGGACTGAGCTCGGTTATACCAGCTCAGCTGTAAGGATATGCAAAGACAATAGCCTGAGGAAGGCGGTGTCACCATCGCTGTTATGACGGCTTTGACGAAATAGCGCTGGCTGCACTTTTGGAACGTGCTTTCTGTACCATGACCCTTCAACATGAATGAAAATGTTTACCACTACCACCACACCACCACAACTTTCGACTTAAAATGTTAGTTACATAAATCACCATGCACCCTACTATAGGTGAGAGCAAGTCGTCCGGAAAAACATGTTCTGTGGCCTCGCGCCGACACTGCGGATGGAGCCATCGCTTCTTTGACAATCGCGTGAAGTAACGAGATTAGAGGCATCTGAGTAGGTCTGGCAATCGGAATTGTTTAGTTAAGTCTTTCATGTAGCGATATCAGTGCACTTTCCCGAAGTATTGCGCAAAGAGTACCCGTTATGCATCGCACATACTTTCTTTAATCTTAATGGTTGGAGTTTAACCCCCCAGAACCACGATATCATTACGTGGGATGCCATAGTCGAGGGCTCCTGAAATTTTAACCGCGTGGGATTGTTTAACGTGTACCTAAATGTGAGTAAACGGGTTCGCCTTCAACGAAAATGCGGCTCCTGCGGCGAGAATTTGACCCCGCCACCTTCGAGTTTGTCTCGGGATACTTGAACGAAGAAATTTTGGTCACTTTGTCTGTCTGTCTGTCACATGATTGGGCCACCCGGCCAAAGTTTAAGCACTTGCTGAACGCCCAGCCATCCTAACTGGTAGATGCGTTAGTACTTGTGAACATTGTCGATCAAGAAAAAAACGCCAGGCCTGCGCTGAAACCACAGCCCAGTCACAGCGAAAGCTGGAAGAGCGGCGTTTCTAGAGCCCGTTAAGCTCTCTTGGGGCTACAATACAAGTACACTAGAAAGGTACCCACTACGCCATAAATCACAATTTATGTGAAGTTGGCAAGCACCTACTTAGCCATTATTCGTCATTCTGTGGAGAAGCGAGGCACCAGCTACACGTCTGTAAGACATTTTGTGCACTTTGTTGACGCGACGACTGATGACGATGAAGAATTATGGCTCAGCCCTTTGTAATTGGTTGGAATCTTTAAACGGCCCACCAGTTATGTAATTTGCACTTGGTGACGCCCGGTCGCTATTTCCCTCTCCCGTCATGCTGTATAACATACTTGACGTGGGAGAGACGGGGCGGGGGCGAAGAACTTTACTGAGACCCCGAGGAAATGGATCATGCACTTATGGGCTTCCTTGGCCAACAATACAAGTGCACTTGGGATGAACCCTCTACGCTATAAATCATTGTAATTTTACTGAGACCCCAAGGAAGTGGATCTTGCGCTTATGGGCGTCCTTGGCAACCAATACAAGTGCACTTGCGAGGAACCCACTACGCTATAAATCATTGTAATTTTTGAGAAGTAGGGCAGCAGGCACTGTGCCATTTTTCGTCATTCTACGGAAAGTGTTGGTACCTGCTAAACGCATGTAAGGCATTATGCGCACTTTGTTGATGCTGTGCCTGATGACGATGAAGAATTATGACAGAGCCCTTTGTAATGTTTGTTGGAAGCATTCAACAACCTACTCGTTGCGCAATTCGCATTGTGTGACGCCTGGTTACAGAATTTGCGTTGTGCGACGCTTGGTGCTCACTTTACTCTTCTACCACGCTATATTGCATATGCGAATGTGGTTCCTTCCCGATATGAAGCCTGTATAGGACCTTTTTGCAAAGCAGTTTCAAGCACCGGCATGGCTCAGAGTTTGAATACCGGCCTCCCACGCAGATGGCCCAGGTTCGAACCTCGTTCAATCCTGGAATAGTAGTAGTATCCTCTACTGCACGGCTCATACCCACTCAGGGGGATTGGCCAAGAAGTCGTCTTACGAAAAAAATTTTTTTTGATAATATTTATGCCAAATATTAATGCCAATAAAAAAGAATAAAAAAGAATCCTGGAATTGTTTTCTTATTTAGTCTTTTTGTCTTATTTCGAGCGATACTGGTTACGGACACCGGCGGCGGCGGCAGACAACTACGGCGCCAATAACCGCCGGTGAAATGATCTCATAACAGCTTTCGCTGTTAAAGCAAATATTGCGCATACCTGAGGCGCAACATCAATACGTGTGTATTAGGTGGTGTGTTCCTTTACTAGAAAATACGTAAATGCGTAATTCTAGAGGCTCTAGTGTTTCTTAGGCTGCGCTGAAATCGCGATGCTATACAAGAAAAAGCCCTCTGCCGGCGATATGGTGCTGCCACCTGGCAGTGCCCTGAGTTCTGCACAAGCTCGTGTTTCCCGACGCCGCTGCAAGATGGATGTGGCTAGGTTCTCCCCAAATGGTACGAAAACAGCATCACGGGTGGCCGCGGATAAGACCAGGACTCATGTAGTACGGCCGGCAGAAGACTCATCCTTCGCCGACATTTGCAGCGACGCACGCAGATACGCAGCCAATTTCTTTTCAAAATACACTACATACTGCACTGAACTTGCTGCTCAAGCTTTATATTGCCACGCGCGCTTCCTTTGCTAACAAAGGCAAAGCGTTTCTTCGCGAACCAAAGGCACTTTGAGCGTTTCTATCTACCAGTCTATGTATCTAGCTGTCTACGTCTCGGCGCTGCACTGGTCGCCTCCTAACCTTAGCATTGACCAAAATGTTACAGCACAGAAAGAAAGAAGGAAGGAAAGAAAGAAAGAAATAAAGAAAGAAAGGACACAGATTGTGTGGGATAGCTAACACGTTTACAGCCCGATACTTCGGGGTATAAACCCAGGGAACATGCTAACAATGTTAGAAACGGGAAAGATGGGTTTTTTGCACAGAACTATACTGCGTACAACGGTGTGCTTCTTTTCGAGGACACAGTGACGCTGTGTAAACACAGAGATGACCGCACCCGAATCATCGGCGCGGCTGCGCATATGGCACCTGAACACGACTCATGCGTGCGCCAGCTTTCCTTGTCTCTCTCCGAGAAGGAATTAGGGTGTCGGTGCGCGCTACTAGTAATAGTTTTTTTTTGTTTTCCTAATGTTTCCTTAGGGGTCTGTCTTGGTAGATGGTAAACTTCGTGCGCAAAAACCAGACAATTCACAAGAATTGTCTGGTTATTGCGCACTAAGTTTCCCATCAGCTATGCACCATCTCGCCGAATTTCAAGTTTTGTTAAACTTTCTGTTTTGGTATTTTTTGCTGTTTGAATGTTTGTCTTGCTCATCTTTGCATTGCTCATCTTTTGGGGGCGAAGCTCCTCTTAGTCTAACCATGTCACATCTCTGTTGTCCGGCGTAACCACCTTTGCAAACTGCCCCATACTTCGTCTTTGCAAGCATCCCACTACGACACATCACCGATACTTTGCAAACTGCCCACTACTTCGTCTTTGCAAACATCTCACTACGATCCATCACCGATCCATTACTTCACCGACCATAAAGCCGTTATAATGAAAGGGAACGGACGCCAGCTTTGAAAACTGGCCACTACTTCGTCTTTGCAAGCATCCCACCACGACCCATCACCGATCCATCACTTCACCGACCATAAAGCCGTTATAATGAAGGGGGAACGGAAGCCACGTTAAGCTTCCACTTACGATTAATAAAATTTCTTGTATAAATATATGCACTGTTTGTCACGTCTTTCGTGATGTACTGGGCTATCGCCTTGGTTACTGCTGGGCGAAACCACTGAAGATTTCACGGTGTAACCATGATTGCTTCAGGAGCTTCGCCCAAGCTCTTCATCATTCACCCGTGGATACGCTGTGAATTTTTGTCACGTGGTTTGTATCACCTATATGTTTTCGTGTTGTGCGCAATAAGCCTAGTTGGAAGTTAGCGCTCGTCTTCGTGCACAGTTTGTCCTTGTACTGAGTTCGCGCAATAACAATCGCTATGTTTTTCTTCGAATATGACAAGTCGAAGTAGACGAGAGAGACCGAGAGAAGACTGCTTTTATAATACCAGACAGCTTATTCGAGTCCAACGCCACGCCCTTTAGTCTTTGCTCGGCATCAGCGACTTTGCAACGCGTTATGGACTCAATACTGGCAGGCTTGAAGTGGCAGACTTTCCTGGTGTACTTGGACGACGTCGTTGTCTTTGCCTCAAAAGTCGACGAAGACCTCCGGTGCCTTAAAACTGCACTTCAAGCAATGAAGACCTCCGGGCTCAACCTGAAGCGAGAAAAGTACCGCCTCGCGTACGAGGAGCTGTTGCTTTTGGGCCAGGTCATTAGCAGGTGTGTAGTTCGTCCAGGGCCGCTGAAAACAGCTTCAATTGCTGCCGTCCCGCCTATCACCGACAAAAAAGTCGTACGACGATTTCTGTGCTTGTGTGCCTATCACAGCGGCTTCATCAAGGAGCCACTGATCAGCTCAGAAACACCGGCGTGAAATTGAAAGGGGAAACGGCGCAAGTTGAAGCCTTTCAAGAACTCAAACGACGCCTGCAGATCCCACTGATACTTGCTCATTTCGACGAATTCCCCGATACAACAATACACACCGACGCAAGCATGATAAGGCTCGGCGCCATCTTTGTGCTGAGGACTGACGGACTGGAAAGCGTATCAGTATGCTAGTCGGTCTCCAACCTAGGCGGAAGCCAAGTATTCCACAACAGAAAAGTAGCGCCTTGCAACCACCTGGCTACATCAACGTTTCACTCCTACTTTTACCGCACGCCCTTCAATGCTCTTGTGTGGTCTAGCTAACTTCAGAGACCCTTCAGGTCACCTCGCATGGTTGAGTCTGCGATTTCATGAATTCGATATTACCGCTGTAATAACTCTGACGCGGACTGCCTGTCTCACGCTCCCGTCGACTGATGACGTCTCTGAACGACAGCGAGCCGACCAGGAACTCAATGGCCTGGTGGAATAGCTCGAGGCGAAGACCACCGCTGTTCCGAAGGAGATCAAGAGGGGACTGGCGTCAAGTTTACTGCGAAACGTCGTTATCCTAAAGTAGAAATACCTTCTTGTTATACCTTCAGCATTGTGTCTAGATGTTGTGGAAGCTTTACATGCCAAACCGACGGCTGGACATCTCGGATTTTCCCACACGCTTGCGAGGGCACAAGAAAAGTACTGCTGGCCTCCCCTCGCTGATGACGTCACCCATTACGTAAGGACTGACTGTCCAGGACCGTTATAAAGACTGACCGTCCATGACCGTTTTATACGCATTGGCGAAACTTAAGACTCTACTTTAAGCTTTATTACTGCACTCTGTATGTCTAGGCACTTTCTGTACAAGCATCGGGAGGATGCATCTCCAGAGGAGGCCAATGCAAAGTGTGCTTTTAGATGCGAAGTGTCTTAAGGTCGAGCTCAATCCGGTGGTGGTGGTGTGCGGCGTGACCACCCTCACTGCGCAGCGCATATCCTCTCCACATACCTCCTCTCCACTCCCCCTCAACATTCCCCTTCCCCTCTACCCCTCTCCCCTCTCCACTTCCCCTCTCCCATCCCCCTTTCCACTCTTCCTCTGAAACGCGGGCTACACATGCCGAAATTCTCTCCTGCACAACGCCGCGATGAGCTCGAGCGCATGCGCGTCCCCTCCCCTTCTCTCTCCCCTCCTACGCTGCCCTCCTCTCGCCCGCCTGTCGACCGCGTTCCCCGCTCGCCCTGTGAGAATTAACGGCCAGGCTAGATGGAAGACACGACGCGCGTAACGTCCCTCTTCGCGTTCCACGACAAGAGGTCGGTAGCATGCCCAACGAACGCCAACGGAACGCGATCGTGCAAGTGCTCCGGCTTCGCATCGCCTCATGGTCCCCTTTAGCGGGAGATGGTGTAAATTTTTCCTATTTTTATGTAACCGGACGTTTACACGTATAATTACTGCCCTGCGCAAACCACGCCCGAATGTGTGGGAGCCTTCCGGATTATTTTAGAATCTTCCGTGAGGCTTGAGCGAGCAAATGCAAACAGTAGAGTTTGGTCTGAAACAAACGCGGCCACCCGCAATAAGGCTTCAATGTTCAATGAAACATAGATAAATGCCGAAGCGCCTTACCGCGGAGCTGATTACTCGACGGCCGACGACTGCTCTTGCCACTAGCAGCGCACAGTGTGATTTGCTTGTACCTTCAATTTTCATTTTCTGGGCACAAGTTAAGCCAAACAAAGAGAGTCGTCTTGAACACGTCGACTGTTGCCTTCGTCAACGCCGCGACTACGTGACATCAGCTGGAGGTGCTGTTCGTTGTGGTTATGGACGCCCCCGTGAAGCCGTGAATCCAGCCATGCTTGCGAAGAAGACATCAACGCCAACCTCCACCAGCAACCTAGTCGCAAGCAACAAGGCCTACCACCAGTTTGCCAGCCTCTGCTCAATAAGACCTGGAAGATCAAGGCCCTGACTGCGATTGAGGCAACTTTGACAGCTACTGTGCCACTGCCCGCGGTCGTGATGCAGCAGCCAAGGGAGCAACCGATTTTCTGGGGATCATGATGTGAAGATGTAGAAATGTGGCTTGAGTCGTACGAGAGACTTCGGCCTTCATTTCAACAGCAAATTGCGCGTTATTGGTTTCGCATTAGAAGGGTGCGTCTGGACCTGGCTATACAGCAGGTAGTCGACCAGGAGAACTTGGGAGAACTTCCGGAGTAGCTTCCTGGCAGCGTTTACGAGCGTCGTGCAAAAGGAAAGGACCACCGTTTGACTGGAAACACGGGTGGATCCCCGAATGATAATGTGACAATCCTTGCGGAAGAGATGACCCGACTGGTCCGCCACACCGACGATGGCATGAATTAGGAGAAGAAAGTTCGTGTGCTCATGCCAGGTGTAATGCAAGAGTATTTCGCTGGGCTGATACGCAACTCACCCTGACAGTCCAGGAATTTATCTCTCAGGCTACAACATCCGAGAACACGTTTGGAAACCGCACCCGCCCATACAATCGCCGCTTGAGTCTAGACAGCACTGCGGTTAAAGCCGCCTGCTTAGAAAATATCCGCAAAACCATTCGAGCCATCGTGCGTTAAGAGCTGTGGAAGGTCCTTTCTCAATCGCAGAGAGAAATGCAGTCAATTGTTCACATTGTCCACAAGAAAATTCAGCAAACACTGGGTGTTGCCGAACCTCCGCAGCAACAGCCTGAAGCTGTGAGTTACGTTGCTGCACTGCGTCGTAACGCTCCTCCTCCGCGGCCGCGTCAAGACGCCGCAGCGCCGCAGTTCCAACGCCAGACGTCACCGCTGCCACTAACGGCATCGCACCACCCGCCTGTCGTCCAGCGCTACGCGCCGAGGAAAACCGACGTTTGGCGCACCCCCAAGCACAGCCCACTCTGATACCATTGAGGAAAAGCCGGTCACACCTACCGCCGCTGCCAGTAGCGACAGATGGGACTGCGTAGTTTCGCAATCAACGCGCCGCGTCTACAGCATGGTGCCAGAAAACGCGGCATCGCCGACTACCTCGCAGAATCGCAGTGGACACCCCGACGACCTTCCCAATCGCAGTCGCCGGGCCGCAACACCTCACCACAGCTGCGACATTAGACCGGCCCTACTTGGGGCCGATCCGCGAGCCCTTAACTGGAAAACTGAGGGCAGCAACCAATGGAGGTGTGGTTGCTGTACGACAAAATGCCGAAGATGCTTCGCCGCCACTGAGGACGATTGGTGAATCATCAGGTACCTGCTGGTCGGCTACCACACATTGCCTTGATGACAGCACTTTTCCGCCGGAACAAGACCTGACGACCCGTGGTACCGGTACCAGAGCAAGTCGACACAGCCGTGGTCCGGCAGCACGACCAAACCATAACGCAAGACGGCGAACTACTGGCCTCGACCAGGGGCGTGGAGACAAAATGACACTCGGCCCCTTTTATCTGCCCGGACCCAATGTCGGATCAAGGGGGTGCACCCCTCCCGAAAAAAATGTCTGCCTACCCCAGTGGCCTGGACATTTTTATAGACAGCGACAACATCGTCGGTCTGGTGAACACCGGAGCAGACTACTCTGTCATGAGTATACCGTTGGGCAGGAAGTTGAAGAACGCCAAAACCACCTGGCAAGGCCCCAAAATGCCGACAGCTGGAGGTCACCTAGTAAGCCGGCAAGAATCTGCACAGTAAGAGTCATCATTAATTATCCCGCGAGCTTCGTAGACATGCAGCGTTGCTCGAGAAATGTCATTCACGGTATGGACTTCTTCCGGCTCCATGGTGAAGTAATCGACCTGAGATTCAAATGGATAACGCTATCCATAAATAAGCACTACGGCCGCCCACTCGGCCGTTAAAACACGCCTTGAATGTGCAGGAAGTCCAAGTGTCCAGCACTCGTTTTTGAGCCACGAGATTTGGGTTGCAAGAGGAGTAGCCGAGCTGCACGGAGCGAAAGCAAAAGTCATGCCCACAAATTTCAGCCATGAGTACAGGCACGTAAACAAAAGGGATGACGGTCGCCTACATCGCAGGAATGGCGGATTCCAGCAATGCTTTCACCCCTAACGATTGCACCAAACCTACCGCGACAAACCCAGTTCATCAACCAGCTTTCGACGTCAATCCGAGCTTTCCAAAGCATAAGCAAGAACATCTCGAAATCCTGATTTTGCAATACAATGACTGCTTCTCGCCATCGTCTAGAATTCGACAGACCACAGTCGCAACATTTCGCATTATAAGCGAGCAAACAGCCCGACCAATTCCTCAGGGCCCGTACCGAGTTTAGACGCCCGAACGTGGAGCCGTAAAGAAACAAGCCAACGAAATGCTGCGTGGGCGTCTTCCGTGGTGTTAGTACACCTAAACAGAGTAAATTCCAGACAATACCCAGAAGCGAGCTGTTTGCTCTGCAAGCACGAACACGCAGATATGGCACATATCTTATGGAAATCCACACGGATCAGCACAATATACAAAGACGACAACATAGGACCGGACCTTCTCGAGGAGCGATGGCTAAGCGCTCTGACTAGCTCAGAACTACAAGAACAACTGTGGGCAATCCAGCGGGCCCGGGCAGTGGTAGAAAGGCTATGCCTCACCGCACATAATGCCCGGGTGGCCTGAGCCCGGGCCGGCAACCTTGCAGGTGTCTTTTTTTCTTAATAAAGTTTTTTTCCGTCCGTCCGTCCGTGTTAGCGGAGGAGAAAGATGGAACCGTATGCTTCTGTACCCATTATCGTCACCTGAACAAAATAAATAAGAAATACGTGTGTCGTCTTCTACAGATAGACGACGCCGTGGATAGAAAACAGAACGCGAAGCACTTCTCTTTGATGGACCTCAAGAGCGTCTAGGGGCAAATGGAAGTTGACCAGAGACCGAGAGAAGACTGCCTTAATAATACCAGATGGCCTATTCGATATCAAGGCCATGCGCTTTGGTCTTCGCTCGGCACGTGCGGCTTTTCAAAGCGTTATAATACAGTACTGACATGCTTGAGGTGGCAGAGTTGCCTCGTGTACTTGGACGACGTCGTTCTGTTTCCCTCAAACTTCGACGAACACCCGCGGCGCCTTAAAGCTGTATTTCAAGCAATCAAGACCTCCGGCCTCAACCTGAAGCGAGAAAAGTGCCGTCTCAGGTACGAGGAGCTCCTGTTCTTGCGCCACGTCATTAGCAGGTCCGGAGTCTTAACTTAACATCTTAACTCACGAAGACCGGCGTAAATTCAAATCAGAAGCGGCGCACGTCGAAACATTTCAAGAACTTAAATGATGCCTGTAGCTCCTCCGAACTTGCTCATTTCGACAAATACGCTGATACGGAAATGCACACCAACGCAATCAGCGTGGACTCTGTGCCGCCCGTGTGATCAAGACTGACGGACTGGAAAACATATCAGTTTTGGTAGTCGGTCGCTATGCAAGGCGGAAGCCAATTATTCCTCAATAGAAAATAAGCGTCTTGCCTTCACCTGGGCTACAGAAGCGTTTCACCCCTTCCTTTACCGCAGGCCATTGAAAGCTTTGAGCGACCGCAACACCTTGTGTTCCAGTGCCGCCACGGAGGTCTGGTGGTTATGGCACTCGACTGCGGACACGAAGGTCACGGGATTGAATCCGTAATTACGCGTATACGCGGGCGTTATGCGTTATGCGCCCATGCACGACGGAATCTCTGGACAACTTCCAGATATTTTAGAATTGTCAGATAGGCTTGAGCGCGCAAACGCATTCAGTGGAGTTTATGCTGCAACTAACGTGGCCTCTAGATATAAAGCTCGAATTTTCGATCTCATATAAATAAATGCCGTCGCGCCTCAACACAGAGCAGATTACCCGATGACCGACGACTATTCTCGCCGCGATCAGTGTGCAGCGCGAATTTCTTGTACATACCTTGACTTTTCATTTTCTTGGCAAAGTTCGCCCGAATAAAGGATTTCGCCTTGTTCACGCCGACTGCTGCCTTCATCAACGGGAGGCCCACGTGAAAATACCACGGAAAGATATTTCACGAAACACTTTGGCAATTGTGGTTCATATTGTATAAAGCTGTCGTTATTAAACCCCAATTGAAGAAAGACTCAGCGAAGCATATGCGAGAAGCTAAATTTCAGCGACAAGCTAAGCGATATGGAGAAATAGAGATAAAGAAATGCAGGAAAAAAATAAATGGAACGCATCTGCACGAAGTTAGTGATGACGAATGGGCGAAGCAAGGTCCTAAGATCCATAATGGATACGCTGTAGTCGCTGAATAGTAAACGGGTTTTTGCTTGTAGGAGTTTTATACTGTTCTGTCACAATTATGATTTATATTAGTGGGCTGTTCAGCCTTTTTTTCTGTCTCACATACGTTACCCGAGCGTTGCCCCATAGAATGTAATTTGAGTGGCATAAAGTGACATATATAGTCCACGACAAAGCTCGGTTCTAAATTCCATAATGTGTACGTTGAAATCGCGGACAAGTATAAAGGCTTTTTTTTAGCTTGTAAGTGTTTTATATTGTTTTGTCGTAATTATGATTGTTGTTTGTCTATTGTAAACGTTTTTGTCATTCACATACACACATATATTTCGACTATAGCGACGGTTTTCTGACCACCATGACAGCGGATAGGAAGCGTCGACGAAAAGCTAGGTCCTGAGGCCCATAATGTCTACGTTTAAATTGCCGACAAATATAGAGGGTTTGTGCTTCTAGGTGTTTTATATTGTTCTGTCACAGTTATGATTGATATTAGTCTATTGGTAAACTTTTTAGGGGATTTTACACTGTCCAATGGCGTGAGCACGGACACAATATAACGGACAACCCTAGACCGTAAGGTGCTTCGCCCTTAACCCATATATGCCCAAGGTCCTACATATAGGACGCTCCTTTGATGCACTCCAACATCGCTATTTCTTTAGCTGATGACTAGCACCATCTACAGAACATCAAGCAGGCCTAATTCTCAATGTATGCAAGCCGAGACATTGTATGCAAGCCAATATATGCAAGCCGAGACACAAGCCGAGGAAAAGAAAACACACAAGGCCAGTGCGAACTAGCAATTGTCACAGCTCGACACTTGCAGCGTGCTGCTCAAACACGAAGAAGGAGGCACAAAAAGAACGCACAGGTATACATATGACGAGCGCGAACTGTCACAGTTGTTACTTCAACTAACCCCTACTTTGGCTCTTTTAGCTAGCAGATCACTTCTTACGCAAACGCGGCCGCTGCAGCGAGTAACGTGACCTTCGAGTGGCCTATAGCTTCAACGCAAACATTGCGGTGAAAGCACGAGGCCTAGAAAGCTACCCCTGAAGACATATTCACACGAGCTCGCCTGTATGTCAAAGTACCAGTCGAAGGCGCACATCCCAACTCCGGCGAAACAATAGAGAGTTTTAGAATTGGCGACCCAAGAAATTTGCCAGCCGCCAGGACGCATGCGCAGAACGCAAGCCACTCTCGGATTCTTGCCCTTGTCTTGTTCGTATAACTTTATGTCCGAAGACCCTGCAGCGCCTTCCTTTGGGCGTCAAACAGCCGCAGAGCGCACGACCTCAAGAGAAGAAAATAAAGAAGGTGCTTGGCAGTGGCACATGAAGCACGGCTCGCGTTCGCTGCTGGCATCAATTCTGCTGACTAAGATAAATTTTCATTTGGCTCTAGTTGGTACATATTCCTGAGGCGAAAATTACAGCGCAATGGCACTTCTTTGTCCTCCTTACTTCTTCTTTACTTCTTTGTCTCTGCACCCATCTGAATATGATTTCATCTCTTCGCGTATCTAATACACTATCATCCTTGTTACACGTTTTCATATTGAGCTATTGTTGTGTGAGCATGTGCGGTAAGTTTGCCTTGGGCATATATATGCATTGGCGTATGAAATATTAACGTATTTTTTAGTCAGTGCTTGTGTCGTACGTTTCTTTTCTCCGTGGGTGTCTTGTGCGTTTGCGCTGTAATTTTAGCCTCAGGATTCTGGTCACGGTGTAACATATATACTGTGATTGTGGTTCAGCCGTCTCGTTTCTTCCCTCCTGTGGCATAGGTCTACAAGAGCCAAAACTTCACCACTAGCTCGCGCCCCCACAAGCCACTGGACGCTCTGCTTTTTCCCTGCCCGACTGGCCACGAGTGGCGTGGCGCTACAACCCCAAATTGGAAATCTAGCGTGGGTACCAAGCAATACGACGCAAACACTGCGCGGGCAACGATGCAGCATGGCCGGCGTCCCACGTAATTTTAATTTCGCCATGGCGTCTCATGCGTTTCACCCGAGGCCTCGTGCGTTTGTATTCTGCTGTTAGTATTCTGGAGAACGAATGAATCGTGGCCTAATTGTCAAAGACAACGAGCTGTGGAGTGAGGGGTAGCAGGTTCCAAAATCCCGGTTGAGCGTTTTGGAATTTTTAGATGCGAAGCAGCTTATGAACGAGGCCTGTCCCACTGGCGTAACCAGTGCGCTGCTATTACTCGGAGCACCCACTAGAGGGCTCTGCGGTAGAGCGCTCGCTCCACTATGGCGCGCGCTCTAGTCTGAGTGTAGACCACTAGAGGCGCTCCACTCCTCTCCCCCCCCCCTCCTTTCCTCCGCTCTCCTCTCGTCTCCCCCGACGCACTCCCTTCTACAGCAGCTGTCATTACAGCAGCTGCCATGCAGTGCTCCTCGACGAACGAAGATCGCATCGCGGCAGCGCGGGCTTGCAAAACGGCCACAGCGGGGCAGCGTCGTCAAGCCGATCCGGAGCGGCGGGCTCGCGAAGCCGAAGCGAAACGGGCGCGTCGACAAGCCGACCCGGAGTTGAGAGCTCGAGAAGCTGCACCGGCACGGGCAAGTCGACAAGCCGACCCGGCTTGTCGTGCATTGACATAGCATTCACAAACTTCAACCTGCAACCTTTGCAGCAAGAACCATTTATACTTTACGGACCGCAAGGCCGTTATACTCAAGGAAAAATGTTTCCCTGAGCTTAAAGTCATATATGACGAGTAACCACATCAGGGGAACCTCGAATTTCCGGAAGGACCATGAACAGCGATGGATAAAATATAAGATTTACAGAACTTTAAGTCGACTCATGGCTGCTTCGCATACTACTCAGGGTTCCCTTTACGGGGAGATGGTGAGATTTCTTTCTTCTGAATTATTTTTATTTGCGGCTTTCGTTTATATATATATATATATATATATATATATATATATATATATATATATATATGCATATACATATCTGGGACATGACGGCGATGGCAAATATTCGCCCAGAGTGTCCACCTAATTGCTATCGCAATAAAAAGAAACAGGCGTCATCAAAGTGCGGAATGCAATTCTCCGAGACACTGCACAGTGTGGGTCACCATGTTCGACTAAGCTTCTTGGCACACCACACTGTTTCGCGAGGCCCCTGTGCGTGACGCTACCTGCTCGTGAATCAGCAAAGGATCACCTCTGTCTCTTATTGTTAACAGAATTTTCATGTGTTTAGTTATGCATTACGAATCTGTTGTAATGCCAAAGACGCCTGCGTTCGCCCTACTTGTTTAGGAAAGTACAGCGTGAAAATCAGATATGACATTGTCATGCCAGTGGTTCGCACTGCAGGGAGTGAACTAATGTTCTGCGTTGCAGCTAGTCTTATTTGCTGTCAGGTAGCACGTCTTCATCCCTTTACATGGTGGTAAGTAGAGATTTGTTTCTGCGGGGGGGGGGGGGTCCTTCAGGACTAGAAGTGGGGCTGGGCAGACAGATGTGGTCAAGCGTCAGTTTGTGCTCTGCATCCCATTGCAGAAAAAAAGTTCTGGGGAGGGGTGGGGGGGTGGCAGGGGCCCGTGCCCGGTGTGCCACCCCTTGAATATACGCAACTGATCCCAGGCTATTTTTAAAAAAATATTTCCGAGATGCCCATTTTTTCGTGCTTCGTACGATTGGCACCTTGCATTTTGATTGTGGCTGCCTTGCTACTGAGGTTCGAGGTACCGCGGATTGTCGATGAAGTGAAGCGCAACATGGTCGCCGAAGTAATCAAAAGTGAACGGTCGAGATTTCCTCGGCCCGCGGACATTGAGAACAAAAAAAATCACAGCGTATGCACGGAGTGAATGATGATGAGTGGGCGATGCTGCGGAGGTTCATCGGTAAACCGTGAATCTTCCGTGAATTCTGCCCAGTACATCATGACCGACGTGAGATCGGGCGCGTTTGTACTAAAGGTTCGATGAGTTATGACGACTTGCAGCTCACTTTAATTTTACATGTACGCTGTGAATTTTCATTGTTTAGAAAACCATTGATTTAGAAAAATCTGGCGTCTTTCGTTAAGCAGCTGGCGTTCTTTCGGTTTGCTTTTACAAAACATCTGGCGTCTTTCGTTGGTTTATTTCATCAATCAACGGCGTTTTGAACAAAATTTTTATTGTTTAATCACGCACAGGAGAAATGCATGTGCAGAAATTGGCATGTTCCTACTGGAACATGCCAATGGCTGCTAATGGGGAATGAGAGGCAGAAGAATTCGGCTTTTAGTTAACGCGCACGCTGCGAATTTTTAGGGGCGAAGCTCCTTAAGGCGGCACCCGTTCGTCCCTCGTAGTAGTGCGTAACCAGTCGTAACGCTAGTACCAGATCTTGACCTCCAAGGTGGTGCCGGTGGGAGATTTTTCCTGTGCGTTGTTGAACAATAAAAAATTCGCGGCGTGCGCGTTAACTAAAAGCCGAATTCTTCTGTCTCTCATTCCCCATTAGCAGCCATTGCCATGTTCCAGTAGGAAACGTTAGTAGAAGTAGAAGAGTAAGTGTTAGCTAAAAGGCGACTTCTTCTGTCTCTCATTCCCATTAGCAGCCATTGTTTACCTCCAAGGTAGTGCCTGGTGAGATTTCTCCTGTGCGTGATTAAACAATAAAAATTTTGTTCAAAACGCCGTTGATTGATGAAATAAACCAACGAAAGACGCCAGATGTTTTCTAAAAGCAAAACGAAAGAACGCCAGATGTTTCTAAAGCAAAACGAAAAGACGCCAGCTGCTTAACGAAAGACGCCAGATGTTTTCTAAAGCAATGGTTTTCTAAACAATGAAAATTCACAGCGTACATGTAAAATTAAAGTGAGCTGCAAGTCGTCATAACTCATCGAACCTTCAGTATAAACGCGTCCGAGCTCACGTCGGTGATGATGTACTGGGCAGAATTCACGGAAGATTCACGGTTTACCGATGAACCTCCGCAGCTTCGCCCACTCATCATCATTCACTCCGTGGATATGCTGTGATTTCTTTTATTGTTCAACAACGCACAGGAGAAATCTCCCACCGGCACCACCTTGGAGGTCATGATCTGGTACTAGCGTTACGACTGCTTACGCACTACAAGGGACGAACGGGTGCCGCTTTAAGGAGCTTCGCCCCTAAAACACTTGAATCTCGCATATGACTTATCTAGTTGAGCGAAACACATCAGAGCACGGTAAACTAAAAGTGTTGGGGCGCACTTCGCTTGAAAGCGCACGCAAGTATAGTGCACTGCGTACCCCCAACTAATAGTGTCTAAGGAAATTGTACCCTTACTTAAGGAGGGAGCATTGCGCATTGCGAAAGCAAAAAAAGAAAAAGAGATTACACCATCTCCCGCTAAAGGGGACCATGAGGCGATGCGAAGCCGGAGCACTTGCACGATCGCGTTCCTTTGGCGTTCGTTGGGCATGCTAGCACCCTCGCGTCGTGGAACGCGAAGAGCAACGCTACGCACGTCGTGTCTTCCCTCAAGCCTTGCCGTTAATTTTCACACGGCGAGCGGGAAACGCGGTCGTCAGGCGCGGGAGGGGGGGGGGCGTAGGAGGGGAGAGAGAGGGGGAGGGGACGCGCATGCACTGGCACTCAACGTGGCGTTGCGCAGAAAGGGGCACACCATCTGCCGCTAAAGGGGATTATGAGGCGATGCGAAGAGGCATTTCGGCATGTCGAGCCCGCGTTTCAGAGGGGGAGGGGAGAGGGGGAATTGGTAGAGTGGAGAGGGGAAGGGGGAGAGGGTACGTGGACAGGGGGTATATAGGGTAAGTGGAGAGGGGAGGGGAGAGGGTAAATTGAGAGGGGGAGTGAAGAGGTCTTGCGCATGCGCAGTAAGGGTGGTCACGCCGCACACCGCCAACACCGCCACCGGTTTGAGCTCCGCCTTAAAATGCTTCGCATCTGAAGGAAAGGAACAAAAGCAGCAGGTCAGGCACGCACACGCCAAGTGTCGCTTCACCCATTTCCGCTATAAGGGAGGGCACCTGAATTTTTAAATGCGAAGCATTTCTTAGTGAACTTCTGCGACTTTGAGCGTATCTATCTATCTATCTAGCCGCCTACGACTTTGTGCTGTCCTGGCCGGTTCGTTAATCGGATTTATACCAAAATTGGTGTGGCATAACATGATCTTATTACGAACATAGATAACAGGTCGTAATATGAAAATCATGCCATGCATGTCATGAACAGCATTATTTACACTCCACGGCCTTGGGGCTCTTGCGGCCGTACCGTTGGATTCATATATACCAAAATGTGTATGGCGTGACAAGAGTTCATGACAAAAATAAAGACAGGTCCTAACATGCAAATCATGACATGCATGTCATGTGCAGCATGATTTACATAACATGGTCTCGGGGCGCTCGCGGCCGTTTAAATGATGGATATATCCGAAAACTGGTATGACGAGACATTTCTGTATGACAAACACAACTGACACGTGGTAACATGAAAATCATGACATCCACGTCATGTACGACATGGTTTACATGCCACGCTCATGGCGCACTCGTGGCCGTTTCGCTAAATTGATATAAACCAAAAATGGTGTTGTGCGATGTGACTGTATAAGGAACATAAATAACAGGTGGTACCATGAAAACCATGGCATACATGTCATGCATGTTGTGATTTACATGCCACGCTCATGGTGCATTCGCGGCCGTGTCGCTAGCTTGATGTATAACCGAAATTGCTATTGCGCGACACGACTGTATGAGGAACGTATATAAGAGGTGGTAACACAAAAATCATGACATGCAAGTCATGTACGACATGATTTACATGCCACTCTCATGGTGCGCTCGCGGCCGTTTCACTAGGTTGATATACACCAAAATTGGTATTGCGCGACGCGCGTGTATGACGAAACTGAATAACAAGTGGTAACATGAAAACCATGATATGCATGTCATGTATGTCATGATTTACATGTTACGCTCATGGTGCATCCGCGGCCGTTCCGCTAGCTTGACATACACCAAAATCGGTATTGCCTGATGTGATTATGAGGAACATAGGTGACAGATGGTAACATGAAAACCATAATGTGCATGTCATGTATGGCATGATTTACATGCCATTCTCATGGTGCACTCGGGGCCATTTCGCTCGTTTGATAATAATAATAATAATAATAATATCTGGGGTTTAACGTCCCAAAACCACGATATGATTATGAGAGACGCCGTAGCGGAGGGCTCCGGAAAATTCGACCTCCTGGGGTTCTTTAATGTGCACCTAAATCTAAGTACACGGGCCTCAAACATTTTAGCCTCCATCGAAAATGCAGCCGACGCGGCCGGGATTCGATCCCGCGACCTTCGGTTCAGCAGTCGAGCGCCATAACCACTAGACCACAGTGGCGGGGCACTAGACCACCGTGGCGGGGCACCGTGGCGGGGCACTAGACCACCCTGGCGGGGCCAAAATTGGTACTGCGCGATGCGACTGCATGACGAACAGAAATAATAGTGGTTAACATGCGAATCATGTTATGCATGACATGTACGGTGTGATTTACATGCCAATATCATGGTGCGCTTCCGGCCGTTTTGTTACTATATACCAAAATTGGTATTGCATGACAGGAGTGCGTGATGAACATAAATGACAGGTCATGCATTGTATATACCAGAATACATGTTTCATTGGCATGGTATATACCACATTGTGCATGCATGCATGCATGGGAAACATGCGATATATGGTGAACTAGATGCCATGGCGTGAATGATTTCATTTGACGCAGACAAACAAGGCGGTGTATGCAGCTATTTGCTGGCTGCTTCGCATTACATCGATTCCCACAGTGCGTGGGATCTGCCGGATTTTTAGGGTCGAAGCTCCTTATGCAGTGGGTCTGTTCATCCTCCGTTTGTAGCGTTGTAGTAGCCACCTCTAGCTCGTGAGAAGCGCGCGTTCTGGTATGCAGTAGAAGAAGACGACGACGTTGTCAAGTGAGACTCTCGTGCGTGTTCGCCTGTGTGGCATTTTTTCTTCTTTACGGCGCGCGTTCTGGTATGCAGTAGAAGAAGAAGACGACGTTGACGAGTGACACTCTCGTTTGCGTCTTCGCCTGTGTGGCGTTCTTTCTTCTTTACTACGTCTCGTGCTTTCAACGACACCCGAAGACAACATTTCAGAAGTAACGCGCCATGAGGCTCCCTCTTGGCACGCTTTCTCTTTAGCTCGGAGTCGTCAGATGGTAGACAAAGCTGCGGAACAGAGGGCACGGAAGGCGGTGACAGCGCGCGCTTGCAGACAGAATCCTGAGGTGAGAGCCCGCGAGGCCGAAGCTGCACGTGGACGCCGCGAACAGGGTTGCCAATGGTGGCTACTTTTCGCCAAATTGACGAATTTGAGAGACCCGTGGCGACCTAAGATTATGAATGGCGACATGGCGAATTTTTGGCGATTTTCGGCTTAGGTCTCCACTGAGTTATGCATCCTAAGCTTAGTGTCTTCCCAATGAATGAGTGGCAACATTCTCTGTAATTTTCTTGGTTTTAGGCCCCCGAGTAGAATGTGCACATTACGCGTCATTCGGTATGTCCGTCCTGTAACTCCTGTGCATCTGCTCAATTCGTCTAGATGCAGGAGGGTGATTCCACGTAAGATCGAACAAACGATGGCTGGTCGACCTCTTAAATTTATTTCAAAATTTTACATATTATTGCCTGATGAGTGGAAAGAAGAGATCCGCAATTTTTTTTGCCGCCAAAAATTTCTTCGAAGCACAGGAAATCAATAATGACGAAGAGGTGGAGTGAAGCGCTCATCCGCTCTGCTGTTTTGGCCAACTTTCGTTATGAATTGCACAAAATATATTAAAGTTAGGTAGCTGAAATTTCTTTAACTAAATATATGCATGTTTTTGCTTCTGCTCAGGTATTTTTAGTTTTTATGTGTAGCGCAGATGTTTTTATAAAAAACCTTAAATTTGGCCCAGGAAACGTTATTTTCTTTACATTGAAGGTCTTCATCTCAAAAAAGCCTTGTAGCAGAGCCACAAAAATTCCGCATTACGTTCTTCGCATGCTTATCTACCAAACTGCCGAATCTTACATTTATATAACTTTTCGGTAAAGAGACATGATCGGGCTAAGTTCAAGAAAACACCGAACAATAGAAACTTCTGACGACAATAAAAAAAAACGCCATCTTTTATATTTCTTAAACTTTGTCCACTTATTCTCCTCCACATCAGCTTTCACAATCATTGAAAACACGTTGCATAATGTCATTGCACTAATAGTTAAGGCCCCTCCAAAGAGACCCTTAGGCAAGGATTGGCAATTCTGACTTCTTGCACAGCAAGTGTATAAAATGCAGGCAGGAGTGAATTTCTTTTTATTAAAAGGCCAGCAGGTACCGAAAAAGGTGTTAATTGTGAAAAAGACGACATCAAGAGGAACGCCGAGCTGTGCGGACGTGCCTTCGCGTCGCTCCAGCTTTTTGCATCTCTGCGATCTCTTATGTGCCAAGTTTCGCCTGGATTTTTGTTTCATCGTGTGCGTCTCATCCCCCGATCACGAGGAAGTACGGATTTTCGTATCTGAGTGAGTTGTGGTCACTTTTCGGCACCTTTTCCCTTTACGCCACCGAAGCCTAGTTAGCCCTAGCTGCAAGAACGCCGGCCGCTACGAGCGGCGTCGGCACGGCTAAGCTTGACATGGCAGGGAGCGCTTCGGCGCCACTTTTATCGACGCCGGGCGTCTCCAACCCCGCCGAAGGGGGCGAAGACGACGAAATTCAAGCAATGGAAGGAACTGAATGGCAGGTTTTTCAGTCGAAATCGACCAAGAAGAAGCAAGCGGCGGAACGAGGTATGTCTCAACCCAACGCTTCGCGAAGCTCCCAAGGCTGCGTCCAGTTAGGCGCCCGAAGCAGCCGCCGGGCGGCTGCCTTAAAGAAGAGAGTCATCGCGGCTTCGCGTATGCCGGAGCTACCTTCTACACATCGGAAGATCATCGTTAGACCCCGAGACGGTCTGGATTTGCGCAAAACCAGCTGCTACGGCATCTCAACCGCCATCTTCACAGCGGCCGGAATTACCGCCATCCAAGCCTCCAGCGACTTGGTGTGCCCCAACGTCGTGCAAAACATCGTTGTGGTGTGCACCGAAAAAGAAGACAACGCTCGCAAGATCTTGGCTCTCAAGAACATTCGCGTCAACGGCAAAGAGCACGAAGTGGCGGTGTACGCCGCCGCCGAAGGCAACTACGTTAAGGGAGTGATCCGCAACGTCGAGCGTGACATCGGCGATGCTGAGCTCGAAAGGCTCATCGTGCACCAAGGAAACCCGTCGGTTCGTGGCGTCAAGCGCATCAAGGACACAGGCTCCGTCGTTGTTCTCTTTGACGGAGGAGATGTCCCAGGCTACATCAGAGTCGGCCAGGCGATAGTCCGGTGCTACCTCTACAAGAAACAGATGGAGGTGTGCAGCAAATGCACCCGTGTTGGTCATCGTGCGGACGTCTGCCCCACTCCAATGGTCAACGTGTGCCACAGCTGTGGGGCCAAGGATCCGAAGCAAGGCCATTCATGTCTACTTAGATGCAAACTCTGCGGCAAGGACCACGCTACCGGAGACAAGGCCTGCAAACAGAAGTACCAGACCCCCTTTGTCATTCGACAGAGGCGAAAGGAGCGAGAGATGGAACGTGCTTTCGACATGGACCTGCAGGATTTCCCCACGCTCGGGGCGGGGATGCCTAGGCCGTCTTCGGGCGGCTGGCTGCAGCCCTTCACAGTGGGAGGTGGATCCGCGCTTCCCGTCACTGCGAAATGGGCCTCCAAGGCGCAGAATCCAGAACCTTACAGAACGCAAGCTGGACCCTCTACCCAGGTAAGCGGGGGCACAGTCACCGCTGATGAGTCGGATGAGCTTAAGAAAGTCAGAAACGAGAACGCGAAACTCAGCTCAGAGTTAGCGCAGGTCAAAAAGGAACTGGCGTCGCTCAAAAACGCCGTCTCAGCGTCTAGACAAGATGGCGACCAAAATGGCGCCAACGGTCGCAAGCGCCGAGCTGTAGGTGACGTTCCCGAGGTAGACGTAACAGACAGCCTTAACCAAATCAAAGAATCCTTGAAGCTTATTTCTTCGACGCTTCAAGTAATCACCAAAGACATAGTAATTGTCAAGGCACAGAATCCGCCTAAGGGATCTTGAGTGTAAGATGGGTCTACCCGAGCCTGCGCCGCTTCCGACAGAATTATCGCAGCTAATATCCGACCCCACCGTCGTTGCGGAGCTAGTGCAAAAGCAGATACCGTGCCCTCGAAGCAATTCGCAGGCTCAGTCTCGCGATCCGAAGGCTCAGCCTTGTACTAAAACTAAATGCTAATCATGGCTGCGCAATCCAACACCAACTTTCGTGTCTGGCAGTGGAACTGCTGCGGATTCAAAAAGAAAAAGGCAGTGTTAGCTCAATATATTCTATCGTGTGATTCAAAGCCACAGGTAATTTTACTACAAGAAACGATCACGCCCGGTACTACGTTTAGTGGTTACGAGTCTTTTGAACGCGTACAGAACGGTGGCAGAGGCGTTGTTACTCTAGTCAAAAGGGGCTTCACAGTCATTGATCACGGAGACATAGATAAGCGCTCGCATGCCGAATATGTCTGTATTGAACTCTTACCAGGAAAGAACATGCGCAGGGGAGTACTTATCCTCAACGTATACAGTTCACCAAGGCGGCGAGACGAGCGCTTCTATGGTCTTATCGGTAAAGCAGTAAAGATGGCTACCGATTCCGGCATACCACTCATAGTAGCCGGTGACTTTAACGCGCCTCACTCCACATGGGGCTACGTTAGAGACTCACCGAAAGGGACCTCCATATGCAAAGCCATACAGGACTTCAATCTCATGCTGCTCACGGACTGCGGTTTTCCCACTCGTTTAGGCAACTCGGTAACGCGACCCTCGACCCCAGATCTCTCTCTGGTCGCCTATGGCGGCAAGTCGTCATGGCGCAACATGGGTGAAGATCTGGGGTCTGATCACTTCATCATAGAAACGACACTGCATGCTCAATGCAAAACCATCAAAATTCAGCGTATCATTGATTGGGATCTCTTCAGATCCAGCAGGAGGGACAAAGGCCCTCCTAAAGACTATGAAGATTGGACAGAAACCCTCTTCAGTGACGTCGCTGCCTCCACTAAGGAGATAGAGTTGGAAGATGACTTCTTCCCAACCATAGACAGCCACTTAGCGCACCTTTTGAAGCTAAAAAGGCTCTCAAAGAACGGTGGCTAAAGAACAAACTTAACAGGTCACTAAGGAAACGAATCGCCAAGATCAATGCAGAAATTGCCTCGTACTCTAAAGTGTTAGAACAGAAACACTGGGTCGAAATGTGCGACAAAGTGGACGGGCAGATGAGGGTGGGCGGCAAGTGGAACTTGCTCAAACACCTTCTGAAACGCACCGACACTCGCGCCGCCCAGAGATCGGCAATCGAGATACTTGTTCACCGAGCTCTTACTCTTCGTAGCAAAGATTCTATCATGACAGATCTCGCCAGAATTCATCTGCCACTGGACACCACCTCGTCTACGCCGCCGCCCGGCTACACCGGAAGCGATTCCGACGAGTTGGACGGAGACATAGCGGAATGGGAAGTAAGGTCTGCACTTCACAAACTCAACAGCACCTCGGCTCCGGGTGCTGACCGCATCACGAACCGTATGCTCAGGAACCTTGACGATGACTCGGTCACTTTCCTGACCGATCTATTTAACAAACATTGGAAGAATGGATCGTATCCACAAGAATGGAAACATGCCACCGTCATACTGATACCCAAACCCGGTAAGAAGTGCACTACAGAAAATCTTAGACCGATTTCACTCACTTCGTGTGTCGGCAAAATTTTCGAACATGTCATAAACGATAGGGTCTCTAAGCACATAGAGCGCAACGAACTCTTTCCACCCAACATGGTGGGCTTTCGCCCACACTTATCGACACAAGACGCCATGCTTCTCATCAAATCGCAGGTCATCGATGCTCTACTGGAGATCCCAGAGTCATTTTGGCTCTGGATCTCAAAAAGGCGTTCGATACTATACTTCATGACCACATCCTCGAAGCAATCTCTGAGCTTGGTCTCGGAAGGCGTTTCTTCGAGTTCGTTAGGCAGTTCCTGTCAGACAGAACCGCTACCATCAGGTTAGGGGAGATAGAATCAGCCAAGTTCCATCTAGGCAACACGGGCACCCCGCAAGGGGCAGTGATTTCACCCCTTCTATTTAACATCGGTATGACGGCTCTCGCTAGAGAGCTAGATAACAACAGCGACATCGGCTGCGCCATCTACGCCGATGACATTACCATTTGGTCCCGGGGTGGCTCGGTGGGTCACACCGAGACTACGCTCCAAGAAGCCGTACATACGGTCGAGAAACACCTTTCTCGTGTGAAACTCGTCCTATCTGACAGCAAGTCCGAGCTCCTAGTCTACCAACCAATCCGCATGGGGCGACGACCCCAAGGTTGGGTACCCACCGCGGAGATCGACATAGGAGAACGGCGCGGTAATCCCCCGCAAAGACACCATACGCGTGCTAGGCATGCTCATCTCGGAGAACGGCAGGAATGCAGCCACGATACACAAGTTGAAGCAGCACACCGCTGCCACCGTTCGGCTTATTCAAAGGATCTCAGGTAGAAGAGGAGGCATCAAAGAGGACAACCTCCTCCGGCTCTTCCATGCGTTCCTTTTAAGTCATATCAATTACGTCGCCTCCATGCACGCCTGGAGCGCTGCCGAAAAGGCTAAACTAGCAGTCCTTATTAGACAGACTATCGAAAAGGTTTTAGGGCTCCCTTCTAGAACGAGTACCACAAGACTCGAGGCTTTGGGCGTACACAATAAACTCGACGAATTAATAGAAGCGCAGCGCACTGCTCAGATTTCCAGGCTTTCGTGCACTGGAGCGGGCAAAGCGATTCTAGCCAGAGTAGGAATCACCTCTTCCCTGACTAAGGAGAGAGCAGTTCCACTTCCAGACACCGTAAGGTCGGCGATCATGGTTCACCCACTTCCCCGAAATATGCATCCGATATATAATCACGGTAGAAGGAGAGCGCGGGCTAAAGCCTTCCTCTCTCAGTTAAACAGCAGAAGAGAAAACGCTCTCTTCGTCGATGCATCTCGCTCGGGACCGAATAGCTTCGTGGCCGCCGTGGTAGACATGAGCGGCCGCACTGTGAGTGCCGCCTCGGTAAGGACCAGGTCCATAGGAGTGGCCGAACAGGTCGCCATCTCTCTGGCACTAACAACTAAAGATCCATGCCCCGTCTTTTCCGATTCCATGACGGCCGTCAGGTCGTTTGACGCCAATCAAATCTCCTTGGCTGCTCACAGCATTTTAACTAAATCCACAATATTCCCTCATGAGTTGACGTGGTTTCCCGCCCACATGGGCGCCTCCGTCGACGGCATCGCCAACCCCAACGAAGTGGCTCACGCTCGGGCGCGAGGACTCATTCTCCGCCCCGGGCAAACGAGCCCCCCGCAGGCTGCGGGGAGGGGGGTGGCGATGGCGCCGACGGAGACCCGTTGACCACCTTTCACGAGGTCACTTCACACTATAGGCTAGGCAGGAAATCCTTTCCAGATCCGCACAGAGAGCTAACTCGGAACCAGGAGATCGCCCTCCGACTCCTCCAGACTAGAACGTTCCCGTCGCCGGCCACTATGGCCGTGTATACAGACATTTCGCCAAAGTGCTCAGCTTGCGATCAGCTAGCAACTTTTTCTCATCTAATGTGGCGGTGCCCCCGCTTGCGCGTTTGCACAAGAAAGCATCACGTCAACAAGACAGAATTCTTAAAATGCATCGCAAGTCCGGATCTTGCGAATCAACTCCGGGCGGTCCAGGGAGCCTGTGAAGCGATCGGGAACCTTTGGCTCCCGACCCCTTCGCGGGCGATGCCCTCCGCGGGTTTTTAGGAACCCTCGTCCCAGGACACAATAAAGTTCCTCTGTCTGTCTGTCTGTCTGTCTGTCTGTCTGTCTGTGAAAAAGACGTGAATTGTGAAATTATTTGGCCACTGCAGCGGCCACGATCGCTGGGCTGCCGAGCAGGCGCGCGCGCACCCGAGATGCTTGTTGTAAGAGACGGCGCAGTGAGAGCTCGTTTTCGCGTCCTCAGACCGATTGAGTTCGAAACAGCAACACCTCTTGGGTGACTTTAACGCACGTGCACTGCAGCTTCGCTATTCTATCCGCCCTCTGTATCATATTAGTTCACAATGAAAAGGTGTAAGACTGCTGTAAGAATTCTGTCGTGTTACCTTCAATAAACCTTTTAATCCTTTTATTTATATAAGGGCATGTAAAGCTGTCTACAAAGAACGCTTTCATGGTTTTCGCCCAGGGTTTACCACACTTTTACATTTGAAACGAGCGGACAGGAACGGAGTGATATCATGAGCGTTTCATTCATTCACCCTCGCGCCACCCCGCACATCTTGCGGCTAGTCGGAAAAGCAGCACTATGCACTCCCATAAAGCGGGCGATACGACTGGCATCGAGAAACGTCAATATAATTTCAGGGTCTTGGATGGTACTGTATTCTACGGGGCTCTACGTGAGTGGAAATTTTTATTACTAGGTTTGCCACACATATCTGGAATGGCGACTTTTTTGGCGAAATTTGTAAAAAAATGGCGACTTATGGCGACTTTTTGCTCGTCGTTTGGCGACATTTACTCGAAAGTCAGTGGCAGCCCTGGCCGCGAAGCAGATTCCGCCGTTCGAGCCCGCGAAGCCGAAGCTGCTCGACAAGCTGCACGGCTACGGCGAGAAGACCCCGCCGTGCGAGTCCGCGAGGCCGAAGCTGCTCGACAAGCTGCAGGGCTGCGGCGCGAAGACCCCGCCGTTCGAGCCCGCGAGGCCGAAGCTGCACGGCTGCTGCGCGAATCGGATCTTCAAAATGTGAAGGACCGTGAAGCGGCGAGAAAGCGCGCGTACTGGCAGGCAGAGGCCGAGGCTGTGTGAGCACGTGAAGTGGCTGCAAAACGCATCAGGCGGGCTCTGCCCGGAGGCGCCGACGCGCGCTTCCAGCGGGACTTCCTTGATAACAGTTTCGGCCATAGTTGCGCTGTATGCAACAGATTGTGGTTCTCAAACAATCTAGTCACAATATCTTCCATCAAGAAGGACCACGCTCGCGCCAATTCCCTCGCCGTGCTGCAGCGCGAATTCCCTTCGCCCCACTCATCATCATTCACCACGTGGATATGCTGTGATTTTTTAGGGGCGAAGCTTCTTAAAGCGGCACCCGTACGTCCCCGTCGTAGTGCGTAACCAGTCTTAACGCTAGTACCAGATCTTGACCTCCAAGGTGCTGCCGGTGGGAGATTTCTCCTGTGCGTTGTTTAACAATAAAAAATTCGCAGCGTGCGCGTTAACTAAAAGCCGAATTCTTCTGTCTCTCATTCCCCATTAGCAGCCATTGGCATGTTCCAGTAGGAAACGGTAGTAGAAGTAGAAGTGTAAGTGTTAGCTAAAAGCCGACTTCTTCTGTCTCTCATTCCCATTAGCAGTCATTGTTTACCTCCAAGGTAGTGCCTGGTGAGATTTCTCCTGTGCGTGATTAAACAATAAAAATTTTGTTCAAAACGCCGTTGATTGATGAAATAAACCAACGAAAAACGCCAGATGTTTTCTACAAGCAAAACGAAAAGACGCCAGATGTTTCTAAAGCAAAACGAAAAGACGCCAGCTGCTTAACGAAAGACGCCAGATGTTTCTCCTCTGCTACGCCCCCCCCCCCTATCTTGCCTCGCGGCGCAGCGGCGCCGACGCAGGCAGCATCGCGAGGCAGCGTCGCGGCAGCGTCTTGATTGAAAAAACCGACCGCTCGCGCTGCACAACCGTTCAATCACCACCCCGTATATATAGGCACTGGATTTTGATCTCACGTCGGTGATGATGTACTGGGCAGAATTCACGGAAGATTCACGATTTACCGATGAACCTCCGCAGCTTCGGCCACTCATCATCATTCACTCCGTGGATATGCTGTGTTTTTTTTTTATATTACGTCATGTGCATCTTTGGAAGAGCGCTTATTTGTCCCTTAAAAGCTCGGGAAGCGTCTTATGAACGTTAGCAGTAGTTGTCTTCAGGTGAACCCGATTGCGAATCTGAAGGCTGACTCCATGTAGCCAGCCTCTGGGACAAGAAGAAACCAACCTAGGATGGTTCAGTGCATAGAGCCAGCGCACATTTGGCAGTCCGTATAGTAGATATATTGGAGCCCTATGAGAAGGTCTGCGAAGCGGCCATTTTTGTAAACTGTCCTGTTTAGGCTTATAAAAGTACAGTTCCTGAAGCCTTGTGTAACCGTGTACTCTGTGTAAGGCACATACTTTCTAATCAGTCATGGCCGATGCAAAGAGATTTTGGTGCAGATATTGTCATTCGTATTCAATATTCCATAAACCTGGCCTTACGAAACCACCCCGCAAAAGCAGGCTCAGCGAAAAAAATCACAGCATATCCACGGAGTGAATGATGATGAGTGGGCGAAGCTGCGGAGGTTCATCGGTAAACCGTGAATCTTCCGTGAATTCTGCCCAGTACATCATCACCGACGTGAGATCGGGCGCGTTTATACTAAAGGTTCGATGAGAGTTATGACGACTTGCAGCTCACTTTAATTTTACATGTACGCTGTGAATTTTTATTGTCTAATCACGCACAGGAGAAATCGCACACACGCACTACCTTGGAGGTCAAAATCCAGTGCCTATATATACGGGGTGGTCAGTGAACGGTTGTGCAGCGCGAGTGGTCGGTTTTTTCCATCAATACGCTGCCGCGACGCTGCCTCGCGACGCTGCCTGCGTCGGCGCCGCTGCGCCGCGAGGCAAGATAGGGGTGGGGGGGACCGTAGGAGAGGAGAAAGAGGGGGAAGCGTAGGAGAGGAGAGGGCGATACATATCACGTACTGTCGCAGCGCATTGTCTTTAGGGAGCCTTCATGTGTGCACGCCCCGTCTGTTTTTAAGACTGGTTACACACTACTACGACGGGGACGAACGGGTGCCGCTATAAGGAGTTTCGCCCCTAAAACATAGCGTTTGACAACAAAAATAAGCTGATTAAACCTGCCAGTAAGGGGATCTGATACTTGAAAATGATTCGTTTTGGTACAAAAAAGCAATTTGAAAGTGTGTAACGCATACTTATCGAAGGCGGAAATTCTAATTGTAAAACAGTAACCGGAACCCATTGTCTTTTAACATAGCATTTGCACGAATCCTGAAGACCTGACCACTGATTTCAAGACAGTTCGGGAGGACCTTCCGACGCGCAGTTACCCCCCAGCGTTCATTTAACGCGATGAAACATCGTTTGTCTGTTCCCTCCCAGACTGCCAGTGTCAATCAGAGGAAACGCACTCCTGCTCCTTACGTGCCCGGGATAAGCGAGAGCTTATCACGCGTAATGCGCAGCTACGACGTAGAAGTCGCCCACGTGCCTGTACGCAAGTTAAGGCAAGTACTTGTAAGTGGGAAGGACAAGCTACCGAAGGAAGCCTTTTTGCTGCTGTTGTATACAAAATCCCTTGTGCGGATTGCCAAAGTGTTTATATCGGGGAAACCGGCAACTTCAGAGAGCGCATGCACCAGCATCAGAACGATGTCGAAAAGAAGAAAGTGGGGTCTAATGCACTGGTCGAGCATGCAGCTATGACGGATCACACAATTGACTGGACAAGCGCGAGTATTATCGGGAAGGAAAGAAACTGGAAGTCACCTCTGTATCTCGATTAGCTTGAGATGCAATCTGCAAGATAGGCACTGAATCGCAATGAAAGAAACGTTCCCTCGTCGTACGCGTGGTGCTTGCGTCACGTGCTAAAACCTATATAGGAGACATTAATAGTTGTTGGGCCTCATTGTGAAGAAGGCTTACGTATGGAAGACGAAAACGCCGTTTTCGTTTAAGTTTTTATTTCCTCGGTGTACTTCGTTCCCTTCAGGATGCTGGGATACTGATTGTAATAGAGCAGGCCAAATAATATTCCTCGGTCTCAACCCAGACCCCAACGACCAGCGGGACCTCATCAGTCAAGCCCTTGCTGCTGCCGTGTCTCAAGGGATTCCGACCGACGGCTAGTGGCGACGGGCAATGCCTGACGTCATTGACTGATTTTAAACATAAATTCTCTCTCTCTCTCTCTCGGAGGCAACTTTGCTTCAAAATTGGTATGAGCCAGTAGCTTCCTTTCATTGCAAATAATTTGTATGAGTTGTTTGATCCCCTCAATTGAAATCTCTGCACCAGCATTTTCAGCCTGAAATAAATTCTAAAATTTCTTCTGACATCAACGCACTGCAACAATAAAAAAGCACTTCACTTGTGGGGAGTTTTGTAGTAAAACGACAGCTTTACGTTATTATATCGGGTGTTCTTTGCTAAGCTTTAGGGTTCTCTTAAAATTCAGCACTGGGAAGTACGTTATAACCACCTTTGCAGATAAGTTATGTATCCATGGAGACACAAAGTGAGGCAGTAAGAATTGCTGACAGCAACCCAATTAACAAGAATTGAATAATGAACTTTTAGTGACGGCAGCACACGTGCATGTTTGTCATAAAAGTTGGTAAAATAGCCAACCGACCGGGATTTGGTTTCCAAGTCATCTTTGGGAAATATATCAGGGTCTCTGTAAGTATTGTTCTTAGAGTAGGGTGTTTGCACATTTTGGAAAGCTGTTAGCTGTCCCTTGAAAACTGTGGAAGCACCCCTCCATGAACGATAGACGCGTCACTGTGTATGGAGCAAGCGCATAGTCTGGAGTTGGTGCACTAGGGATAATAAAGGCGTGTGAGGTCAATCAAGCGGCCTTGTTTTCGGAACTCTCTCGCGTTGGATTATGAAAGCACAGTTGCTGAATCAGTGCGGCTTAGCGCACTCTCAGTAACGCGCGCACTTTTTATTCAAGTATGTCCGATGCAAAGAAATTGTGGTGAATATATCGGTTCATAAACCTGGCATTATGTAACTGTCGCACAAAGCAGGCTTGGTGAAACATATATATATATATCTGAAACATATTATTAAAGACGATAGTCTTTCTTGGGGAACTTAAACGCAGAAATTTTGGTCTGTCTGTCAGTCTTTGTTTCTGTTTGTCTGTCTGTCACCCGATTCAGCCAGCCGGCCAATGTTTAGCCACTTTCTAACGCCAAGCCATCTTGAACTGGTAGCGCCGTTCATACTTCTGAACATTGTCGATCAAAAAGCAAATGTTACGCATATCTGAGGAGCAACATCAATACGTAAGTAACAGGTGGTGTGTTCCTTTACTAGAAAATACATAGATACGTAATTCTAAAACCCTAGTGTTTCTTAGGCTGCGCTGAAAAAGCTAGTGCTTTGGGCTGCGCTGCAAATCAGACGCTATTAGCCAGATGCGGTGATTAAACATAGAGGAGGAAGACTCATGCAGTATGGCTGGCAGACGACTAGTCTTTCGACGACATTTGCAGCAAAGCGCACAGATAAGCGGCCAATTTTACGGGCGAAGCTCCTTAAGGCGGCACCCGTTTGTCCCTCGTAGTCGTAGTAGTGCGTAACCAGCCGTAACGCTAGTACCAGATCTTGACCTCCAAGGTGGTGCCGGTGGGAGATTTTTCCTGTGCGTTGTTGAACAATAAAAAATTCGCAGCGTGCGCGTTAACTAAAAGCCGAATTCTTCTGTCTCTCATTCCCCTTTAGCAGCCATTGGCATGTTCCAGTAGGAAAAGTTAGTAGAAGTAGAAGTGTAAGTGTTAGCTAAAAGCCGACTTCTTCTGTCTCTCATTCCCATTAGCAGCTGTTGTTTACCTCCAAGGTAGTGCCTGGTGAGATTTCTCCTGTGCGTGATTAAACAATAAAAATTTTGTTCAAAACGCCGTTGATTGATGAAATAAACCAACGAAAGACGCCAGATGTTTTCTAAAAGCAAAACGAAAGAACGCCAGATGTTTCTAAAGCAAAACGAAAAGACGCCAGCTGCTTAACTAAAGACGCCAGCTGTTTTCTAAAGCAATGGTTTTCTAAACAATGAAAATTCACAGCGCACATGTAAAATTAAAGTGAGCTGCAAGTCGTCATAACTCATCGAACCTTTAGTATAAACGCGCCCGATCTCACGTCGGTGATGATGTACTGGGCAGAATTCACGGAAGATTCACGGTTTACCGATGAACCTCCGCAGCTTCGCCCACTCATCATCATTCACTCCGTGGATATGCTGTGATTTTTTTTAGATGTGAAGCATCTTATAGCGGAGTTCAACCCGGTGGTGGTGGTGTGCGGCGTGACCACCCTTACTGCGCATGCGCATACCCTCTCCACACACCTCATCTCCACTCCTCCTCTCCACTTCCTCTCTCCCATTTCCCCTCTCCACTCACCCGCTCTCCTCATCTTCTCCACTTTCCCTCTCCCCACCTCCTCTCCACTTCCCCCTCCCGTTTCCCCTCTTCCGTTTCCCACCTCCAATCATACTCTGAAACGCAGGCTAGACATGCTGAAATTCTCTCCTGCGCAACGCCGCGATGACACCAGGGCATGGGCGTCCCCTCCCCCTCTCTCTCCTCTCCTACGCTGCCGCCCTCTCGCGCGCCTGTCGACCGCGTTCCCCGCTCGCCCTGTGAGAATTAACGGCCAGGCTAGAGAGAAGACAAGACGCGCGTAGCGTTCGTCTTCGCGTTGCACGACGCGAGGTCGGTAGCATGCCCAACGAACGCCAACGGAACGCGATCGTGCAAGTGCTCCGGCTTCGCAGCGCCTCATGGTGCCCTTTAGCAGGAAACGGTGCAATTTTTTAATAGAGATAATTTCAAGAGGAGCGCGCCAGTAATCCGCCTATTTCACCGTTCTGTGCTTCCCTCTGCTGTCGTAGTACGGTTTTGGCAGAGGCCGGGACAACGGGTATAGCCAGAACGAAAGCCTCTGAGATGAAGAGTCATTTCGCGATTTTCCGCTATGGAAAGCACGCATGCACCATGGCAATGTGAATTAGGCGGATTACAACTGCATCTCTGCGTCAACATCTCCGTGTTTAAGGTAGTGTATTTCACTGTACAGATGTATATTTTGTCACTGGTGCTCGCTTAGGCGCTCGAATTTCTTGGCCTGCTTTATTTCAGGTTCTCGTTGCAGTGCTCAGCGAAATAGCATGTCGAACGATTCGCCTTGGATAATGAATGCGCGATTTTTTACAGCGAATCTATGTTGCCGGACATTGTACTGGTGTCGTCGCCGTCCGCTAAGGCAGGTCACTTCAACAGTGGCATAGGTCGGCAATATAAATGGAGCCCCCCTAGGCTCACTCAACAAATATATTTGTCGCTTAGGACTCACTCCGACTAGGGCTCATCAAACCTTTCCTATACAGGACCCACTCGTAGTCGGACTCACTCAAATTTTCCTCATCTATATACACTCGGACACCGATTCCCCCAAAATTTTGCTCACGCGAACTCATTCGGACTCAGAATCACAAAAATATAACTCAGCCGGACTCACTTGGACTCAGACTCACCAACATTTTCCAGTAGCGGACTAACTTGGACTCATCAAACTCACCCAATTTTTTGGATGTGAAGCAGCTCATGGCGGGGGCTTTGTCCCTCACTCCCGCGTCCTGCGGCATCCACCGCCCACTGCGCATGCGCGTCCCCTCCCACTCTCTCTCCTCTAGGAATCCTCTACTCTAAGGAGCGGCGCGCGCGCCAGGTGGTGCGACAGCTGCATACTCCGCTGGGGGCACCACGGTAGTTCCGCGGTATGAAAACAACGGAGCGCGCGCGCCTTATTTTGTCTCCTCTGCAGCGCCGCGATGAGCACTCGGGCCGCTGCCGCAAAACGGGAGCGGCAACGTGGCGGTCCCGAACTTCGGGCTCGCGAAGCCGAAAGGAAGCGTGAACGGCGGCAAGCGGACCCTGAACTCCGGGCTCGGGAAGCCGAATCAAAACGTCAACGTCGAGCGGCGGGTCTCGAGGCGGTGCGGCAACGCGATGCCGAATCAAAACTTCAACGTCGAGCGGCGTTGTCTCTCTTATACATTCTCATTCGTCCTCTCAATAAAATGACACCATCTCCCCGCTTCTTCCTATCCACACATGGTTCCCTGTAGCGGCAGATGGTGTAATTTTTTTTCTCAACCAGACGTACTCGTACTGAAAATTAGCTATATTCGATTTGGCTGGGGCTCACACACAGAATATCAAAAGAGCGCTATAAAAATCTTATCTAGAATAACACATGCAAAGGGTTTGCAAGCGCCAGGAAATTTTGAATAATGTATTCCATCGCTCTAAACATGCAGAAATACCCGTCACGGCGGTATAATGGCAATGCCGTTCGAGTACTGACCCGCAGGTCGTGGGTTCGAATCCAAGCTGTGGCGGTCGCGTTGTCGATGGAGGTGAGAATTTGAGGCCCGTGTGCTTAGATTTAGGTGCATGGTAAAGAACCCCAGGAGGTCGACATTTTCGGAGTCCTCCACTACGGTGTCTCATAATCATATCGCGATTTTGGGATGTTAGCCTCCAACAAATATTATTATTATTAAAGCATACAGAAGTTGGGTTGTTTTCCGCGGAACTCAGTGTCTAGAGTAAAGATCAATTCAACATAAAACGCTATCTTCGCAATATTGACAATTTCTTGGTTGCCATCAGTTCAGTCGGCAGCGAGATGACGCAGAGAATCGACCGATCATCGATCATTTAGAGGGCCGCGACACAGCCATACCACGCCATCTGTCCCGCTGGTCGACGTCGTTCTGTCTGCGAGATGGCGTGCTGTGTAAAAATAACTCCCGTTCGAACGACCGTGCTTTCATCCTGGTGATTCCCAGAGACAAGCACATCGACGTAATCTTCGCTTGCCATGACGAACCTACATCTAGCCACCTAGGCTACTCAAGAACACTTGCCAGAGTAAGCGAGAGCTAGTATTGGCCCGGACTTTCGGGGAGCGTCAAACAGTACGTTAAAGGCTGTCGTGAATACGAGCACCGAAAGAAACCATCTGTTAAGCCCGCTGGCTTACTTCAGCCAATTGAGGCACCTTGCACGCCCTTCGACCAAGTCGGCATGGATTTTCTCGGACCATTTCCCCTGTTTGCTGACGGCAACGAATGCGTGATCGTCGCGACTGACTACTTAACACGCTACGCTGAGAAGCAGGCGATCCCACGAGCCACAGCTTCCGAGGCAGCGCAATTCTTCATGCGCCCCATCGTTATGCGCCGCGGTGCTCCGTCCAGTGTAATAACAGATAGAGGTACAGCATTCACGGCGCAGCTTACGGAGGAGGTTTTTGGACGAAGCAGCACCAGACACCGAAAGGCGACCAGTGTTCAATGAGTGCGTAGTTCTGCATAGGAACTTTGATAAAGATACGCGGGAAATTGTCGAGGCATGGTTGATTGCTAGAGAAGATACCAATTCTGTCAGTGCGCCCTCGATTGCTCTCAGTGCTAAGGAAATCGCGTATCTGGATGATGCAGACTTGCGCTTGTGATACGGTTTTGTGGTGACAATTGCTGGCTTTTCATTGCTGTATAAGTACAGCATGTTTCCGAAATAAAGATTCAGTTGTGAGTAGCGCACGTCCTGTCCTCTTTCTGTGGTCCCTGTCTTATCAGCGCTATGGCTTCAATGAACGTATGTCAACGCCTGGTTATCAGTGAACAGGTTGAAATGTTTACCTTCCAGGCAACTTCTGAAGTACCTGAGTGACTTTACGACGGCTAAAGCTTTCCTTTTCTGTCGTCAAGTAGTTTTCCTACGTTTTTGTGAATCTACAGGAATAGTAGCCGATGACCTAAAGCTCTCTCCCAGGTTCCTCGTTTTCGTCTCGTTCATGAAGGTGGTGGTGGTGAGAAACTTTATTATAAAAGAGTGTATGAGCCCCTGAAAGCATAGAGTTTCCTACAATACTTACTAGAGGGAACTCTGGCGCTAGTGTCTATGGGAGCTGCAATGCATCGCGCTTCAGCCAGCATGGGAATCATGGGTAGTACACGGATTTGTCTAAACTTCGTTCTTTCGGCTCCGTTTGGCTCCGCGTCACCTGCATCCGCTTTGTCGCAAAACAAAGTTCAGCAAAAATCAGCAGTTTCACTTCACCACTTTAACTTCTTTAGGCTCACCGATTCAAATCTGGTCACGAAGTTCACAACGATCCATTCTTTTATCCGAAAGAAAACCAAAACATAGCAATAAACAAAGCCACAAGTGCGTTCGAAGCCCACAAGCACGAAGACTAGGCAAATCCGTGTACTACCCATCATTCCCATGGTGGCTGAACGATCGCAGCGCCAGAGTTCCCTCTAGGTCATTTTAGGAAACTCTATGCCTGAAAGGGCCCTACAGACTAGGTGACATGGCGCCAGCAGCATAGTGAGATGCGTCGGTGTACAGCTCAAACGGTCAATTAAAGTAGGGTAGTGTCAATACGGGGTCGGATGAGATGACTCTGACAAGTTTCAGGTAGCTCTTCTCACATTCGTCGGACCAGACAAATTGAATTTCTTTTTGGGTCAGTGCGATCAGACATTTTGTTTTTCTTGCATAGTCTTTCGTGAAAGCGCGGAAGTGACCTGCGAGCCCAAGAAACGCTCGTAAAGAATGTATATGATAGGGCTTCTTGATACGTTGCACGCTCTATTCTTTTGTACCGTTGGTTCGGCCGTTGAAAGTTCTTCCTAGAAAGACTACACTTTCCTGCAAAAAAACGCACTCTTCTTTATGTTGATTTTTAGTCTAGAAGCAGGAAGTGCCTGAAGGACTTTCTCTAGGTGTTCTCCGCGATCTTCCTGTGTTCTTGAGTATACGATGATATCATCCCCATTAACATTACAAAATATACCGATGAGGTTCTTCAGTACTCCATTCATGATGTTCTAAAACCATACTACGCAGGTTTTCCATCTGGAGGGTAGTCTGTTGTACTCATGGGTATCTAAAGGCGCGACAAATGCGGTAAACTTTTTTCGGATCTTCTTTTAGTGGCACCTGCCTGTACCCTTTACACAAGTCAATGCGGGAAAACCATTGACCGCAATGTTGGGTCAGGTATGCGAAATGACCGCCACTTTTCTAAAACATGCTCCCTGATATTAGTGCATCCCTGTCTGTAGATAAGGGTACTATTCCAAAGCTCTACAGGATTCATGTCGAAAGCACTGCAAAGCTTTTGCTCCATGCTATCTAAGAAGTGCTTGCATGAGGTGTCATTTGCAAGTCAAACCACTTCCGTGCGCTCCCACAGAGAAAATGCGTCATATAAAATATGCGGTCTTCATCGCTTTTGCACTGGTTTCTAGTTCATGCATATTCGTAATAATCCAGCCATACAGTGGCGGTTCACGAATTGCCGTCAAACATGTCTGCTCTCACATAAACGTCCTTCTTATCTCTCGTATTTGCAGCATCAACAAGAGGTCCTAAAAGCTGCTCCTGCTGTTTCATACATATAGCTTCTGCATTTCTAGTAATGCGTTAATGACACCTGAAGTGTTGCAATAAGTGCCGCTTGCTGGTGTTCGTTTTTCAAACGCCGTCGGAGCATTTAGTAAGTGACACGCCAAATCTTCAAGAGTCAGGCTCACAGTTCCACTACCTTGAGTGACGAGGCCATCAACCGTAGCTCCGGCGAGATTGGCAATCGACTCCAGGAGACTCGGAATTGTAGTGCCCTCCTGCAACGCGACGTATCGCTGGCCATCTGCCTGGAAGCCCACGACGAGAGGTCGCTCCTGACGGTGAGTGAAGTCGAACTTGAGCTTCATTTCCAGCTTATGGTGTCGTGCGCTTTACTTTATGGTGTCCTGTACTTTACCACTACACCATTACATCTATGGTGGCGTGTGCTTTGCTGTGTCACTACAACACATTCGCGTATGAGTATATATTTGTACCAGAAAGGTCCTGTCTTCTTTCATAGTATTATTTACATGCAACGATAGCCTGGCTGCGTTATTCTCGAATAGTTTCAAATTTTTGTGTGTGTGAGTGTTAAAGTCGTGTTTCACGGTGAGGAGTTGGGAGTCTGTCTAGTGTCATGATGTTACTTTGTCTAGACTGTTTCGACACATGCCTTCCAAGTTGTGGCTTAGCATTTGCTTCTAAATGTCCTCCCTCTGTGAAGTCTCTTCGCTTCCACCCCTGATCCCGATCCCTTTGGTCTATTTCAATAAAGTTCCTCACTCGCTCGCACTCGACCGTCGCTTCAGCCTGGTTATTTGTTGCATGCTTACCACTCTGTTGCCGTACGACGTTATCGTTTTCGTTTTTTCACACCATCATCTTCTCCGTACTAATTTATACAACAATTTCTTTTTCTCACATTTTTCGCAGGTGGAACTCGCCCTTTATATCTTGAAACAAGCGTTACACCAACTAAATTATCGTTTTCTTCTGATGGTGGGGTTATTTGCAGTTTTTCTCATAAATAAAGACAGATGTATTTATTTGTGCGAAATTATGCAAATATGCAATTGTGAAATTATGCAATTATCAATTTTAGAAATGGCGATAGTTATGCAACGCCAGGCAGAATCATTCCCATTCATTCAAATTTTTGCAGTGGTATAGCGTCATACTTGTGAAATTTATGCGCGATGCACGTGAATCTCTTGCTTGTCATGGCGAGTGGATGTTTCACTGCTGGGCTCTTTAGGCTACGGAAACGCGCCTTGCTGCAACGGTAGTGCGTCTCATAATGGCGCAGTGATTAGCGCGCTCGAGAAATCACCGGCAGCAGAGGCGGTGCGAGGAGGATCGAATATCCACCACGTTCACTTTCTTTCGTGTCCATGACGTAATACCCCCTTTTCACAATCCTCAAGCTCGCTTCATTGCGCTGCACATTAGCCCAACTAATGGCGGCACCTGTCGTGCTTCAAGCGGAGACGAGGTCCTGGTTGCACGTGGTTGGGTTTATCTAGTTATCTATTATGCGTATTTATATCAAGAGAGCTGATTCTGCATTTTCCGAGTCATAGCGCAAGCAAACTGCGCTTGAGCACGCTGTTTGCAGAAGTGACTAGATGACATTCGTTGGTCTATCTGCATCGCGGAAAAGCTAGCTTTATAATGTTGAAAAAGTTCTATTTGTGTGCCCTTTTATTGCACGGCTTTCTGATGGCGGCCAGGGCAATAAAAGCTCAGGAGACATTCGGCCCATTTTAGAGGGAAAACTTAATTCCTAACCACGCACTGAAATACACACTAACCACTCCGCCAGGCGTGGTTAGTGCGTATTTTACTTTGGCCCCACAGATAAAGCTTGAAGGTGCGTGGAATACGTGCATCTAAGCAGGCAAGTGGTCCGGTTCGTGCGCGTGCACGTGATGACAAACACGTTGCGCTATAAATCGAGATTAGAAACTACGCGTTGAAGCCGTTCGACACAGTCCCCATGCAGAAACTCAGCACCGTATGCCTCAGCACAGGAAGCAACGGTCCACTGCAGAAGAAACTCTGCCAAAAAAACTGGATATGCTGGAAAACCACCTAAGTATGGCGATTATTTTATTGCAGTAATTAGCAAGTGATTTACTTCAAGCTCTGTAGGATTGCAAATCGTTGTCGGCCGAATGCTGTCATAATGCGACGATTAATTAAACCTTTCTCTTCCGAAGACGAGCCGAGCTCGGCCAAGCTGAAAGAAGTTCTTGGGGGCGCCGCAGGTAAGCTACTTTGATTCATCCTGCTGTGTTCTCCTTGGCTTCATCATATAGCGCAGTAAAATGTTTAAAACGCGCTCAAAGCATGCATTTTGGTCGAGAAGGGCTTGGTTCATATAACCAGAATTAGAAAATTGCGTCTTCTATGCGTGAGCGGTTCTGGCGTGCCGGAACATTTTTTGTGTTCATGTGTGAGCATTTTGTTGTGCTTGGGCAAACAGAAGCCTTCTTTCCCCTTTCAGGGAAAAAAATGCGATTGCTTGCCCAAGCTTCGTTAAATGAATAAATTCAGTTATCCTGCCCGTGTGGCAGCGACTACAGGTAGCACCATGGTTTTTTAAACCATCGAATTCGGACGACGACCTCGTATCGATGCATCGGTGGTGGACGCCCTTAAATGTGAGCAAAGCCCCCACCAGCGCGTCCAAGGTTTTTCTTCGCGGGCTCGCTTCCCTGCGGTGTATATTTTAAATTTAACATAGTCATTCACTGCACCGAAGAGTGGAGAGGTTAGGCCATTTTGCGTGGTGCAGTGCAGTGAAGCCAATCCTATACAAGTTTTCAAAAATATATAAATATATTGGGCGTGTACCTTGAGAATAAAGCGCCTTTATATAATTTTTTGGTTATTTCGAGCCACGTAGAATGAAACAGGCAAATAAGGGAAGTCGGTGTGTTTTTACCTTTTCCGGCCAGAAAACTCTGTACGGAAAGGGTTACCTTGCTATAGACAGTGAGTTTCAGTTTGTGTTTGTGCCAGTTTGAAATCGTGCAAGACAAAATTCGTGCTTTGTGCCAACCCACCTTGGGTAAACACTGCTTCTATATTTGGGCTTCCATGTGCTGAACAGCTGCTTCATAAAACTCTGCGTACTGTCCTTGTAGTTGCCACTGCTATTATTTTGCTTGCACATGTGTGGTGTACGGTTGATGGTTCAGTGGAATAAGCACAACCCTTGACCTGTGTTCACTTGGTTAGATACGCATGCACACTCTAGTCGTCGGCATGCGTAGGACGCACTGAATTGTGTTGCCGAGGGCCGAGTAAGTCGCCTAGGAAGTGTAATTATGTCGACAAGTTTGCACTTAGAAGCTTGTACATAGTGCATTACTTAAATGTACAACCATTTAATTATTACTTTGAGTGAATTGGCTAACGCTTTCTGGTGATGTAGACGTGCAAACAGATTTGTTTATTTAAATTCGCATTCCGCCTAGCACACCACTTCTGGATGGCGGTCAAGTTTCTCTAGCTGAATGTTATGGTATCTCACTTTCATGAGTAATTTTTCGTACACGTCAGTCACCGGCGAAACTCTAAAGAAAATGCAAAAGCCAATAAAAATGCCATCACTGTAAATAAAATTAAAAGTGAACCCACAACAAGGCCACTGCTGTTGTGACGTGCACATAATGAGAACAATTTCATTCGGGATTCACTTCTTTCATTCAAGTAACTTTCTACTCTTTTAAATACATTAGGATTAATGTTGAGTAGATTACGGTAAAACAGTCGAAGTGAATGCGGTACCACGTCATGATCGAACTGATTGCGCTGAACACGACAGCCCCTTGTGAAATTATGTTGCTTCCTGATCAATATATTAGGCTCATCTAAATGACCCATTACTGCTTTATATAAAATATGTTGAAGTATTGTGAATGACAATGGCGTGATTGACATTTGTCTTTAGTTGTAAACATAAGTTATGCAGCCATTTTCATATATTGGAACGACATGAGCCTTTTTCTTGTCATCTGGTAAAATACCTACACATAAAGAACTTTAAGAAATTAGGTAGGCGTGCGTCGAAATTGAACATGCGAAATGTTTCACTTCACTTCATAATGTTGCTTTCGGGCTAATGGCTTGTCTTTCGTCAAGTTGCACTCACATCTATCAGTGCCGTTCACACTACAAGTTTTATGCCCCCTTTCGATGGTGTATTTCCTACAGATAAGGCAATGTGCTAGCTGTGTCGAGGTAAGAAAAACGAATGAAAAAACAGGCTGCGACACATAGCATCGTCTCGACTGTAAGTATACGTACTTAGTCATTAACGTTTCACTCTTGTATCCCTAAGAAATCGTGACCCCACTACTTTAAATACTGCCACAATGGTATGGAGTTCGATTTCATATTGTTGTTTAGTTCTGTGAAGCGGTCATTTTTAACCTTGTTTTACTTTTTTAGCGTATTCTCATTTACAAAATGCAGCTTCTTTTTTTTGAGCAAATAACCGTTTTAATCTTCTTAAACACGTAAAATGCAATATTTTTCCTTGGTACGACTAACTACATGTGCTGTTACCCTTGGCTGTCTACGTTTTAATGCCATGACGATTACACGTTCGTGACATGTATTCCACTAACATATTCGTAAATTTACAACACAACTTGTGTACATCGCACCCCTCAGATAGGCACTAGAAAACAATCAAATGATTACACCGTCCTTCAGCAGCACTGCAGTAGTCGCCCCATTCGTCAAAGTAGACTTGCGTGCCCACAGGTAACGTTTTATAAGTGTGTGTGTGTTTTCTGGTTTAACACAGTGTACCACAGCAAGATGGTGGCTTATTTCCGAAATGAGACTCACAGCAGTAACAAATCACTTCGTAAATCATGAAATAGCGAAGCAGATATGTTATCATTGCAAGTAAGATAGTGTACGTATTGCTGCAGTCCAAACCTGTCCACAATATTTTTTATCGCTAGCTTCATGCGTACCCGAGAACGTATGCAAGAACGATTTTATAAAGATAAGCCATACATATTAAAATCGCCCCGAATAAGCACTGTCTGAGCTGGCGACTCTGGCAGAACATGCATTTATACCTTGTCCCATTATCTGAACTAGGCTAGCGATAGACGACTCCAATTTTCAACGCGAATTTATTAGGCAGGGTTTTCTTGAACCACACTGACTCGAGCGCGTCATGCTCATGATATGTAGCAGATTATCCTAAAGAACAGCGAACCTACAAAAGCCCACCCGTACGCACCTTTGGTCTAGATTTACAGTAGACGACTTAATTTCGCGGAAATACCTGGGCCTTTGAAATCGAGGCATTTAACTACGATTCTATGCCAATCTCTACGCCAGTGTCCCAATTATTCATAGTGCTAACTACGTTTCGGTAGTTTACACGGACATTGACAAGGACCCAACTCTGCCCTGCCTTGCTTTAACTACTGTAACTCTGCTATGTTTCCGGTTTTCATTACCCGTTTATTGAGATTGCCCTCCTTCACAGTTTCCCTAAGCTACTTGTCACAGCCCAATATATTTCGTCAGCACTGCACTTTACTATGAGTTTTTTAATTGTGTAGCATTTAGAAGCAATTTCGAGCGTCCCTTTTACAAAGAAAATTTAACGAGAAAAGGTGTTTGTTTCCTTATTTTCACAGTAGCGAACAACGAGCGCTCCTCGTAGATTTTACTTCGATTCGAAGGTTAAGTTAAAAGATATTTGTGAAAATGTTGGATTTACGCGACGACTCGGAGGCTTTATCATCGACCCCGTGAAACGCGAGATATTTCCGGGGACTTCTATTGTCTAGGTCAATTGTATTCCTCCACGTTTACACGTTATAGGAGATCCATAATTACATCTTCCTGTTCAAGAACAACGCTATATCTGTTGATCTGGCATCGCGTTCCTCTAAAATTGGTGTACGATTCCGTCAGTGTGTTTCGCGCTTTTTGAACTGCGCTTCATTACCGCCTAGTTCATGAAGTAAAGTATTCTGGCCGCTCTTTAGGAAATTCAGTGCTATAACAGGACTGCTAGGGGGCCAACATTTAGTTCAGCATTTCGTGCGAGCAGTCACACACTAAGTACACTATGAACAGGTACATTATTGTAGAACACTGTTCGCAGAAAAAAAAAAAGCAAGCGTTTTAGGCGCAATCTGAAAACGCTGCTGCTGCGGTTCTCATTACAAACACATGGGACGAGTGGCAATGCAGTGCTATTTTCTGCATTTTCAAAACGATAGTAAGGACTAACAAACAACAGCAACAGCGGTGTTAGCGTCATGTTAGTAAACTCGCCCGTTTCCCATCGCCACGAAGCCACAGTATATCACGCATCTATGAAGGCTTGGTAGGCATTACGAGGATAAGGGCGGCAAAAGCTGAGCGGCTGTCTTTCCCTGATGAGCTGGTTTTCCTTATCGAACTTGCTGCCGTCGTCAACTGCCGATTTATGCGCACATGCCGATGGCAGCAAAGTGATTGCAGCCGTAGTCCAAGGCTCGGGAGACAGCGGCTGTGACCGATCTTTCACTGCTTCGGAAAGAAATGCCGAAACTGAGGCCTACAGTATACATCCAGCAGCAACAGTGGCATTAGCGTCATGTGAGCGAGCGCGCCGGCTGGCTCAAAGTCTTACAAAGCTTCATCAGGGGCCGGAAACTTCCTATACCTCCCATAGGACACGCTCTCGCGTGCTTATACGCTGCGGCAGCGCCGCTTTCACTACTGGCGGCTGTCGGGTATCCTGCTAGAAATATTTCACAACAAAACAGTTTTTTCATGACGTCGCTGGTGAGGTCAGAAACTAGAGGGAAAGGAGGCGAAATCGAGAGGAGGAGGGTAGCCGCGAAGCCCTCCTTTCCAACTTCACATGCAAGTGGAATGTGTTCGTGCTATCTTGCAGGTCCGTTCGGGCGACGCGGCCATTCGTAAAACTTAGTTCACCATTTTTTAAATTTTCTTGGTGTGTTGCGAAGTGGACAAACTAAAGCTGACCGATTTCTCCCTAAGGCAAAATTCGATCAGCGCAAGTAAAATTCATATCCTTTTTTAATCACACATTTCGTACAAAAAACATACGTGCACATAAGTACACGGGCCTCAAACATTTTCGCATCCATCGAAAATACAACCGCCGCGGCTGGGATTCGATCCCGCGACCTTCGGGACAGCAGTCGAGCGCCATAACCATTAGACCGCTTTTTTTTCTTTGTTGAAGACCACCGTGGCGCGGCGCCTTCACGAAGAAAAGTCGACTTGTGAAAACGTTGGCTCCAGCGACATTACCTGTTAAACGATTTCTCAAAGCATCAGTGAGCCCGTTACATGTATTCCAGAGACAATATTAGAAGTAAAGGTCCACAAAGTTTCAAACTGGCTACATGCATTTCCATGAACAGGAAGGAGCTTATAATTGCTCGACATCATTTGAGCTACATACCAAGAGTAAAAAAGATGAACAAACTGTGTAGCCCAACCAACACGCATTCAAGCATTTCTTTAAACGTATTTTGCCGGCAGCAGGCAGGCTGTCGTGATAACGAATTAGTCTATAGTGACACTGCGCTTATGCCCGTCCACTCGGGTTTGCAGAAAACTGAGTTTACTCATGTACTAATGCGAAATGAATACCTGCTCAAATAATAGAACCAGATACTCGAACTCACCCGCTGTCACTGGGAAAGCTGGAAAACCTTTGCGGAACTGGAAATCCCTGGGTTAACACTCCACAGAGCCGCTCAAAACATGTGATGGCCCGATGTAGCCATCTTAGTCTAAGGCACGGTCGACCTGCTCGACGTGGCTCACTGCGGCTTCCGTTCGCTGCACGCTACATCAAATGTCTTATCTTTCCCGTATTCAGACTTGGCACGCAAACCAAGCGAGATAAATAAGCGCGATCGAACTTGAGAAATCGTTGAGCTATTGGCAAGGGTGAGCGGAGGCAAGCTCTAGGAACATGAAGTCTACCAGTTCCCGCAGTTCGCCGGATTTACAATTCACAAAATAAGAATTTAAAAAGACAAATAAACAAAAGAAGAGCTCTTTACATTTCAATCAAATTTCTTTATTTGTAAAAACTCGTGCAAGACAATAAATGCGAATGTCCACATCAACCTCAATTGTTTCAACCAGATCTTAGGATGCGCGGCAAAGGCTACGAGCGCGCATGTTCCTTGAAACTGAAACTAGTGCTCAGTTTCCGGGCCTGGCTTCAGTGCCATGCATCAGGGGTGCTATTCTGGACTTCCGCCATTTTCTGTCAAATTTGACGTAGGCGTGACGTGTACACAATGATGACGCCAACGCATGAAATGCTTGCGAAACGTGACGTGAAGGGGACATAGAGATGCAAAGAAACGTGCAATTAAATAGTATTTTGTACCTGAAATTGTTAATGCAAAAACAAAAAAAAATAAAAGAAAAGTGAAGCGTTTAGTTTTAGAGTTGTGAAGCAGACGATATCGTCTGCAATTTAGCGCCATATTTGGAGATAAGCGACAAAGCCATAGAAACTTTTTAGCCAATAAGCGAGCCAGCCAAGCCAGCGTCGACATTGCCGACATCGTTATTTGGCTGGTTGTTTTGTGTAGGTGTTCTGTGGTTATGTCGGCAGATCACCGAACAGTGGGCCGCGATGTTGCATTTTTTTAGGGGCGAAGCTCCTTAAGGCGGCACCCGTTCGTCCCTCGTAGTAGTAATAGTAGTCGTAGTCCGTAACAAGTCTTACGCTTTGACCTCAAAGGGGGTGCCGGTGGGAGATTTTTCCTGTGCGTTGTTGAACAATAAAAAATTCGCAGCGTGCGCGTTAACTAAAAGCCGAATTCTTCTGTCTCTCATTCCCCATTAGCAGCCATTGGCATGCTCCAGTAGGAAACGTTAGTAGAAGTAGAAGTGTAAGTGTTAGCTAAAAGCCGACTTCTTCTGTCTCTCATTCCCATTAGCAGCCATTGTTTACCTCCAAGGTAGTGCCTGGTGAGATTTGTCCTGTGCGTGATTAAACAATAAAAATTTTGTTCAAAACGCCGTTGATTGATGAAATAAACCAACGAAGGAAGCCAGATGTTTTGTAAAAGCAAAACGAAAGAACGCCAGATGTTTCTAAAGCAAAACGAAAAGAGGCCAGCTGCTTAACGAAAGACGCCAGATTTTTCTAAAGCAATGGTTTTCTAAACAATGAAAATTCACAGCGTACATGTAAAATTAAAGTGAGCTGCACGTCGTCATAACTCTCATCGAACCTTTAGTATAAACGCGCCCGATCTCACGTCGGTGATGATGTACTGGGCAGAATTCACGGAAGATTCACGGTTTACCGATGAACCTCCGCAGCTTCGCCCACTCATCATCATTCACTCCGTGGATATGCTGTGATTTTTTAGGGGCGAAGCTCCTTAAGGCGGCACCCGTTCGTCCCTCGTAGTCGTAGTCGTAGTCCGTAACCAGTCTTACGCTTTGACCTCCAAGGTGGTGCCGGTGGGAGATTTTTCCTGTGCGTTGTTGAACAATAAAAAATTCGCAGCGGTAGCTAAAAGCCTACTTCTTCTGTCTCTCATTCCCATTAGCAGCCATTCTTTACCTCCAAGGTAGTGCCTGGTGAGATTTCTCCTGTGCGTGATTAAACAATAAAAATTTTGTTCAAAACGCCGTTGATTGATGAAATAAACCAACGAAAGACGCCAGATGTTTTGTAAAAGCAAAACGGAAGAACGCCAGATGTTTCTAAAGCAAAAGGAAAAGACGCAAGCTGCTTAACGAAAGACGCCAGATGTTTTCTAAAGCAATGGTTTTCTAAACAATGAAAATTCACAGCGTACATGTAAAATTAAAGTGAGCTGCAAGTCGTCATAACTCATCGAACCTTTAGTATAAACGCGCCCTATCTCACGTCGGTGATGATGTACTGGGCAGAATTCACGGAAGATTCACGGTTTATCGATGAACCTCCGCAGCTTCGCCCACTCATCATCATTCACTCCGTGGATATGCTGTGATTTTTTTTTACCGATCGTCCCCGTATGGGGAGGGTGGTTTGCGACTTACTACCGGAGGTACGACTGGAGCCGTGACAGACGATGACAGAGCGCCTTTACCGCCTGGGCCCCAGCAGCAGGCCGCCGCCGGAGTGGCGGTGTCTATGGCGAACTAAAGTGGCGGCAGCGCGAGCTCGAGGCGCGGAATGACGGTGCAGTCAGGTGAGCTTGCGTTTCACTCAGGTGGTGTTGACGTTTCAGCTATGCACATGCTTATTGCAGGAGAACAGGCGGAGGGCCGTTCGATTTGGCGACGCACGTTTCGGTGGACGACGCCCGCATCGTTACAAGTATGCGCGTCCACCCCGACTTGGACGGCGGTGGCCCTTCGTTCCCAGGGCCCGCGGCGTCCAGAAGCGCTGCCGATAGTGTAGAGATAAGGAGCTAAACAGCATTGGAAGTATTAATAATGCCCCTTCTGTTCCTTCTGTCTTTTTTGTTGCAGTGGCTGTTTTGCGTCTAGTTTATCTTAAGTAATGTGCCAACTAGCCCAACAGCCAGCTAAGTTATTTATAGCGTCTACGATGCGCGAAGTATCTTCCTGAATTGTCGTGATCATTATGATGGTGCTATATGTTTTGCTGAGCATGCGTAAGGACTACTGGAAGTAAAAGTTACAACCATGTAAATATACATAAGCAGAAGCAATAAGAGTTACGTTTCAGGACCTCACGTTACGCGCGATCAGTTGAATCTGAAACATAAAGTCTAGGCGAATCTCAATCCACAGAAGTGATGCATCTCCGAAGGTGTTAACTGTGGAAGGTACTTCCACGTTGCTTACAACATACGGATAAGAAGTGCATAATGGCCACAGATAAAGAAGAGGAATTGTAGTATTTCACGCAGTTGATGTTACATTGGACTGGCAGCACTAAGAAGTGCACAAACTGCATTCAAAGAGATGCCTTTTATGCAGACGTGCTTGTTTCAAAACTTGCTTGTTCATTATTAGAGGCATCCTTTGTTGTTGTTTACAGCAGTGAATGATAAGACAATGATGTAAGCAATGAGACAACTTGACTGCTTTTTATTATTGCAAGGATGATGAATTGACTAACAATGATGAATTGACAGAAGAAGATCAATTGACTTGCAATACATTCTGAAATATCACGTATTACTCGTGCATGTAATCTTTTATAGTCCACCAGAGAAACCAGGACAGAAACTAGCTACACAGTGCTGTGCCCACGTTGCCCCTTTCGGTACTGGTTCGTTTTGTGCCTATAAGCGTTTACATAGATTACCAACCACAGCAAGCGTGTGCTCTTGCATGTACGAGTGGCTACTACATGAATAGAGCTTTTGTACACACCTGCCAGACTCGTACAGTCATCACACGGGTTCGCATTGTGAATAATGCTCTGGAATGGCATTCAATGTTGCATGCACTGCTGCAAAATAACACAGGCTGTTTACAGAGTCACTATGGTCTCAACAAACTAGTCCTGCTATGATTTGCGGCAGAAGCTGAGCATGCTTTTGCCTAACTGCTTGGTACAATTAGCATGCTCTCAATGAGCGAACACAATGAAGCTTTTGTCAGAATACAATTCCCGCAAGAACACAAGTACAGGGGATAGGTATAGGATCGAACACAATGCAAGTGGCTACTTTGTCATGAGAAACAGCAAGAGCTTCTTGTGTTTCACGTTTGTGTGCACATCTCGCAGGAATATAAACCCCATTACATCGAGTCGTGCCCAGCTGTGAACAACTGCACAGCGTGATCCTGCCTTTGGCTACCCGCCTGGTACATGTCTACTGCAGCCGTATCATCGCTATTGTTGTTGTAAAGGTCCGCATCTTCTCATTCGAGTTCTTCAGTGCAAGGGATGTCGTCTGGCCCAGCAGCTGCTGCCAAACACCGAGGTTGTGAAGCACGACACAAACTGCGATGATCTTTGACGTGAAGAGTGGGCCATAGTACAGTGTTCTGTACCTCTGCAAGCACCGAAAGTGGGCCTTGAGGACTCCAGTGCACAGTTATACGACGCACCGCAGTGAAGAGTGGGTGTGGTGGAATCGGGCAGCAGAGGATCCTGCAGGACGTGCTCCAGGGATGGGGTTAAGCAGCCAAGGTTGAAGCGAGTATGCACTATCACCTGTGGAGGACAGTGTTCCAATTAGCATAATATGAATGTATACATGAATATGTACTATTCTTTTCTCACTTCGTCTAACTTATTCGAAGACATCGTGTCACTGATATGCACTGCTTTCCTTTTTTTACAGCTAGACATATTGACAGGATTGCTTGTCTGGTTAGGTTACATAATTACGGCTTTTGAAATGCTCCAACGAAAAATGGCTTTATTTCCACGTGGTTTGGAATCAACTCAATTCCTTCGTCGGGAGGAATGACAACGAAGCTACTGAACTGTAACCTTTAACTTCTGTCATAGAAAAGAAGGGGTGAGTGACAGAAGGCGCATCTTCTTTGGTGGTAAGGGTGTTGTGCTTTCTTTTGATTGCATGGGACTGATTTGCAGCTGCAGACGGTCAGTACACTCAAGGCTTGGTTTCCCTTAGTTTTTTTTTTTGGTGCTTAGGCCGTCAATGAAAAGTGACAGCAGGTTTCTTTTGCAACCGTTTGAGTTGTTTTTAGTGCTTTTTATAAAGCATGACTGAAATACCTCTGAGTTGTCAGTTGACTTATTTTATTGCTATATAGCACATGGCTGTGCTTGCTTATTTGTATTTTTATACAAGTTGTCCATTCGACACATAATTGTACTTATGAATGTACATAATCTATGGCAGTTGTATTTGATGTATTCTTTTTTTTAACATAGCCTCAGAGTGTAGCATTTTCTGTATCATCGCATTCTTACTATTTATTATTTCACCACTTTATAATAAAGGATCATACAATGTCTTCATGAAAGTTTATTTCATGCTTGAACCTTTCTATTGCACTAGTAGTCTTTCCAATGACCATAGAAAGACAAGTTGCAATTATACACTGAGAGCAAGTCGGATTATTGTGTGCCGCCTCGGGTCTCAGTATGACTTGTTTTCTCATATGTGTGCATGAGAGAATTTTCATTCAAGGGAACACGAGTGCCACTAAAGTAGATAGTGTTCGACCAAGGTAGCTGCCAGTAATAACATACGGGGCAGAAATTTGGACAAAGAGACTTGGGCAGTTAAGAACCATGCAGCGTGTAATAAAATTACCATGAATAATGTTTTTGCTACACTAAGACACCACACAAGCATTCTCACGCTTGCATACCAAGCAGCTATTCACCAACCTGGCCACGGCGTCACTGCCCAGTGCTGGCTCACGGTGGATGTCTTCCACATAAAGGCGTCGTGCACGGGCCCCGAGTGCGAGGGCAGTCATCGGCAGGGTTGGTCACATACCTGCAGAGTGTTGTTTGCATTGGAAGGAAGTCGGCAACAGCAATACAACTAGCTACATGCATAGCAACTGTGTGGTCCAACGCACGTATTTCTCTCGAGTTGCTTTCGGAGCGCAGCTTCGACAGCTGTATCTTTCATTTCATATGTGGCAGTTACTGCATGTCTGCATATCACTGTTTATGAAATTAGAGCGCAATCAGCACGTTTGATTTCCTTTCGTGCATTATTTTTCTTAAAAGCTGCCACGATCAAATATGAAGCTCGATGAACTTTTTATGGTGTCAAGTCACCCCTGCCAAAACTAAATAGTGACGGAAACTCCGTTTACCGCGACTACTGCGTTCTTTTCTATCACTGCAGTTGGAGCCACGGCAAATGTCGTTAAAATACTGGAGAGTGGCGAAAAGCTGTCTTTCACGTTCCTGCTTTGCATTCTACTAACGGCATGCGAAAGATTGAATAAGATGAAATTTGTTCTCACAACCATCATGCCGAGGGCGTCAAAGTTCTTGCGGCAAAAGTAAGCAGCCTTGTTGCAGTCGTCCTTTTCATACGGCACACTTATGGACACAAACGTGTCGGCGACCACCTCGATGCAGCCTTAAAATCTTTCATCTATGTGGACAAAGCCTTCCTTTTGGCATGAGGGGCGATCCACTCATTGCCGAGGCGCTCGACGATCGATTCCATGACAGCATGAATCGTGAGACCCACACTGCACTAGCTCGTCGCCACGTCCTCGTTGTTCGCGATCGCGTCGTGGTAACTGCCGGTGGCGAAGAAGCGAAGGGCGCAAAGCACTTGTAACTCAACGAAAACAACAACAACGGTCGGGGCTGTTCTCGTGTCCGTACGCCGCCTCTCCAGGTCCTGGCGAAGCTCCCCGCACAGCCATCGCACAATGTCCTTCGTCAGCCGGCACCGCAGTTGAAACAATTGATCGGTCATCACAAAAACACCGCGGTACTAGCGGAATTCTCTTTCTTCCTGCAGCTCCAGCCACTACACGACTAACACGACAAAGGGCAGTGCCATTTTGCTTCGCTAATCTAGCGTTCTCTTGCGGCGAGAAGCGCAACTTCGAACAGGCCAAATTAAACAATAACCTTTTATTTTTACAAGCAAGCTTCATGTACAACACTTTATAATATTATTAACCGAAAACATGCTTGTAAGGTAACTCACGGAATGATATGTGCACATACGTATGTGAGGCTGCACATCGAACAAGCAACTCAATTTACAACAATATGGCGGCCAATTTTGGGCACTTCGTCGTTCTCACATTTTAAGCAGCAAATGTGGTAGGATGCAACGTCACGCAACGTCAAATTACAGCTACAAAGAGTGAGGTCCTGTGACGCAATGGGCGCCATCAGTGCAATGTCCAATCGTGTTGCAGACATGGCTACTCTTCGTCAAGCGAGCAGTAGTTTCGATAAACCGCAAGTAGACCGTAGGCACAGCTTAGTACCACATTTCGGTTTCGTTGTTCAACCCAAACCTTTATTTCTACATGGCAGAGTACGGCGAAGCGTTACTTCAGAAAAAATAACTATTTTTTCTCACGTTACGTCATCGCGGATTCCTGTGTCGTAACGCCATTGCAGCGCCACAATGCGAACGACATCGCGTGACCAATCAAATCAGCAAAATGGCGGAATTTGACAATGTCCAGAATAGCACCCCAGTCAAGGTTTAGGTTCGCGTTCACAAGCCAACCTTATTCTTATCTCATGTTTTCCTTAAAGAAACACTAAAGAGAAACAATGAATCGGCCTAGATCGATCAGTTGTGCTCTGAGAACTCTAATGTCGTTAATTTTGCCGTCATAGCTTTATAAAAGAGGAGGAAATCAAGTTGAAAGTTTCATTTCTAATTTCGCGCCGAAATCTTCCTGCCTGACGTCACGGATTTGAAAGTGCACTTTATCGCATTTTGGCACCATTGGCTCAACAAATTACACCAACCTTGGTATGTTAAGTCTATGGCCCCCTCAGAGGACAATGTACTTCATTTTTACCGACTAAGAAGTGTGTATTCCCTGGTAGGCGCCGTCAAAACATGTGACGTGATGGCGAATGATGCGGGAACTTCAAGGTGGCTCACCACCCATATTTTGTTTTCGCGCGTTTTCTCGCTTACTAACTTGTTAATTCGCTTACTCGTTTTCGCGCGTCTTCTCGCAGCAAACGTGGTGTTTTTAGTATCGTGAAAGAGTACTTTGCTAATATGAGAAAAATCGTTTTGCCCTTTAGTGTCCCTTTAAAGTGGTCATGAAGGAACCCTCGGGCTTGTTGCAAAAACACTGACTGCAGGAAACATACGCGGCTATGAATTGCTCAGCCAAATGTTGCAGTCGGCGTAATGGTTACAAGCGGAGCGCGCAGTTGCTCTTTCTTATGGCAACCTTTTTTCATACAAAGGCCCGTTCTCACTCTCATCGGTGGGCGGGTGCCTGTCACCTTACGTCACGAATGTGTTTCTCCGCGTCGCAAAAGACATATCATCCTCCTTGGCCTGTAGCCGAGAGTGGTGTTTGAATGAGATGCTCTTGTTCTCGTTGACACTGTGTATAATAGTTGTGGTTAAGCAAACAGGGTGAAATATGGAAGAAATTCGTGGCGAGTGTTCAAAAAGATCTCTCAATTCCGGTAGAAGCCAACATTAGTCTGCTGAACTCTGCGCGCCCGCACACGTTCGAGCGTAACCTACATTTGATCGCACTGCCTTTTCGGTATCGCAGCATCTTGTGCCCCGCTTGTTTCGATTCGTTTTGAATGTCATAACTGGCCTCAAATCTGCAAAAACTTGTGTTTGGCGTCGAGTTCTAAAGCCCCGCATCTCGTGCTGACGTGGTCAGTGCGTGCACAGATTCAGTTGCAGGCAGCTTCTTAATTGACAGGCCGGAGAGCGGCCCCACGTGAACCATGAGGGTTGGATTATAGCTTAGGGTAATAACACTATTATTCTTTTGACAGAGAATGCACACAATCATTTAACCTTTACATAATAAGCTTCACGTCGAAGATATTCGGAAGATGCACCTATATAATTGCCCATTCAGCGGTAAGGTCGAAATAATGCAACCTGAATTTCACTGTAAACACACTGACAGTACTTTTCCTTCCATTCGTGTTCAAAGAACAACCATCGGTCTGGGTTTACGCTTACGTAAGCCCACTAAATAATTTGTGGGCGCCATGCGATGTGAGCACCTTCGGCTCCGACTTCGTCGTGTCGTGCCGTTACAAAAATGATAAACGCGTGCCTTGTTGAGTGCTTCTCGATATAACGACAATGTTTCGCTTGCGCCAAAACTCGTGGAGCAATTTCCTGCACTGGCATGGGAGGCAACATCTATGCACAGCGGCGAGTGCACGACGCTTTGCTAAAACTGCCAATACAATCTGTAAAGCTGCAACGTGGCAGCAAACCAAGAAACCTAGTTTCTTGGTTTGCTTGGTTCAGCCTCTTTGAACAACAAAGGCGCAGCTTGAGTGCTTTTCAACGCACCCCATTGCCCACGCTTCGCAATGAACGAAACTGAAACTGTAGAAAAAGATCCGTAGACAGTTCGTTAGCTAACGAAATCCAATTCGAAGCCTGTGCTTCCCATCATTGCCAGAGGGTTGAACGATCACAGTACCAGTTTTCTCTCTAGCTTATTGTATGAACCTCCATGCGGCCGGGTAAATATTCCTGCGCTGCATCGAGAAATGGCTCCGCTCAGTTGAGTGGCGATCTCCGACATGTCTGAACGCAGCGACAGCCTTCTGAGCCCAACACAGCCAGTCATTCTGACAATGTACGACGGTAAGTTACGTAAAAACAACTTCCGAAAGAACTTATTTTTTGCGAGTGGCTAGAACTGTTGTGCAGCCCCTTCGCCCGTGTTGTTGAAAGAGTTGTTGAGTTAACGCATGTACCCGCGCCGTCCTATTTACCCATGTGCATGTTTCGCAAACGTCAAATTGTCATATTGGTACGAGCTAAGAATATATATTACCACAAAATCAGCGTGTATTTGCAGTATACCAAACACCCGCCGTGTTGTCATCTGCTGCTCCTCGAAGGCATGTGCGCTGGTTTTTAGCACTCCGTTAACTTCCTGTGTTAAGCTAGAGCGGTTGACCCATTCCACGTAGCAATTTTGGTCTGTCTGTCTGTCACACGATTCAGCCACGAGGCCAACGTTTAAGCACTTGCTGAACGCACAGCCAACTTGAACTGGTAGCTGCGTTCATACTTTTGTACAATGTCGATCAAAAAGCAATATTACGCATATTTGCGGCGCAACATCAATACGTAAGTATTAGGTGGTGGTGTTCCTTTACAAGAAAATACATAGATACGTAATTCTTAAGACCCTAGTGTTTCTTAAGCTGCGCTGAAAATGCGACGCTATGCACGAAAAAGCCCTCTGCCGACGATATGGGACTGTCACGTGGCAGTGGCCCTGGGTTCTGCACAAGCTCATGTTTCCCGGCGTATTGCCAGATGGCGTCCATATCTCACGCAGCGCCTCCTCTATTAGTCTTGCGACGACATTTGAAGCGAAGCACGCATATACGCGGCCAATTTTTAATTCCGGCTCTTTCCTATATGCAGTACTCACGGATTGAAGTAGCACTGATTTTTGGGCTAGCTGGTTTTCCATCACCGATACTTAAGCGCGCACAGACAAGGACAAACGGAGGTGACGACAACACAAGCGCTTACTTCCAACTTTCATTTATTTACGAAAATGCATAATATGAACTCTTTTTTTTCATGACGTCACACAATCGTACTGCTGATATTACGTGAACGTGCTGAGAAACTGTGTTGCCTTCGACGACAGGATAATGGACGGTGCGCTTACGCATGGCTGACCCGCCTTTGCAATCAAATCTGCCTCTATTATCTCCCTCACATCTTGGCTTCTATTTCTAGCTACCACCCTACACATATCATAGATTGGTTTACAAGGCCTACCATTCTTCAACCCACACTCATGACAATGCACCGAAAGATTTACATCACGATAGTTCCCCACCTTCCTCTTGTGTTCCATGAGCCTTTGGTTGAGACACCAACCAGTCTGGCCGATGTAGCTGAAGCCGCATGATAATGGAACCTCGTATACTACTTCTGATACACACGGCACAAATGGATCCCGATGCTTGATATCGCATGGCTCTTTCGTTTTCTTAAAAAGATTCGTCATTTGGCAAAGCCGTTGTAGCTTCTCCGGAGCAGAAAGCACCGCTCTGATTCTGTTCCTGTTGCCAATCTTCTTTAGGAGGCGAGATGTGTTATGCATGTACGGAATGACAACGGTACGAATTCTATTTCCTTCTTGAGACTGATTTCCGTTTCCTGATTGTTTCTTCAGCTTGCCCTCAGCTACTGCTACAAGAAAGGCGTCTGGGTATCGTGCTGACGTCAGTCGTTCAACCTGGTTTTCGGAACTGGTTGCCAGAGAATGAACACATGATTTCTTAAGGGCGCTGTCTAAGCACTGTCCAGCTATTGCTCTTTTAACAAGTTTCGAATGGGACGAATGATACGGTAACAGTGGTTTACATGCGCGTGGACGATATTCCCAGCACATGTGTTTCTCAGTGAGCATAAGCTTCAAATCTAGAAACTGTATAACACCACCTTCTGGAACTTCATGCGTAAATTTCAAAGGACTACAACATTCACTAAAAATACTGAGAAGCCGGTTAACAGTGTCGGGAAAAACCTGACCACACCCTTCCATTAAAATAAAAAATCATCCACGTATCGGAACACGTTTACATGCTTAAAAACTTTAAGGCGCTGAACAATCGGTCTGTCACAATGGGCTAAAAACACGTCACTGAGCACTGGAGCGATACACGAGCCAATACAAACTCCATTTTCTTTAATAAAGACTTGATCATTCCATTCAATATATGTAGACTTAAGATAAAGAATTAGCAGTTTCAGAAAACCGGCTGTAGACATACCTGTAGCATTTTGAAAGGCTACAGATCCATAGCTATCTATGCACTCTTCTATACACACGAGGAGCATATCTTGTGGCAACGAATAGTACAAATCTTTGATGTCCAGTGAGCAAGCCATGAAAGCTTTGTCAAAATTTGTTTCCAGAAATCCTACCACCTTTTCTGAATTTGGGATCTGGAAGGGGTCATCAATTATTAGAAGGTTTAACTTCCTTTGTAAGAACATTGCAACCGACTTTTGCCACGTGCCGTTCTCTGATACGATCACCCTTAAAGGGCATTCTATTTTGTGGGTTTTTACCGTGAACATTGCCTTCAAGAGGGAAGCGTTACTATTCCCAATGCTTGGCGCCAACTTGCTCATGTTAAGTTTCTTGCAAATGGCTTTTCCTGCCGATTGCAGTTTTTTTGGCAAAACACTTTGGGACCCATGCATTACGGACGACAGTGCGTCCAAGGCCTTTTTCCCGAACTGTTCCCTCGTCAAGACCAGATAACTGCCTTCCTTATCCGAGGGGAGAATACACAGATCATTGTTCCGCAATGCTGAGGCCACACGGCCTAAAGATACACATTGCTTTATATTTAAACTTCTATTCAACGGGTCAATACCTTCTGAAACACATCTTTCCGCTTCACTACTATCTGCATATCGCGCGACACGTCTTACTAGTGATAGCTGTTCCGCAGCACTTAACTTCGGCTCCAGAAAACCAAGTACGATCTTGCTGAGGAAACCAAGTACGATATCAGAGACAGCAAACGGTGTGGACTCTGCCATATCGAAGAGGACAGCAACCGCTCTCATTGAGGCCTTGTTGACAGCATACCTAATATATTGTAAAGATTAGTCTAGTTCTATGTGTCATAACAAGTAGATGCCACACCATACGAGCAACTGCATAGTTTTGCATGTAAATCAATGTTTACTGCCTATAATGTGGCAACTGAAACGACACTACTTAAAGCTGCATGCAGAAGTCTCATTGTACACATAATGTTTGTGAGCGCTCTGGACGTGCCTTAATCAGGGCTTTATTATTATAATTGTAGTTTGTCGCTCCGTCACGAGTATTTATTTGTGTCATTACGTGCACCAAGATAAGTGAAACGACACATGTTTGCGTGACCACTTAAAGTAAAGCAATATTGCTCAAACCTCAAGGTTAATAAGGACGAGTGAACGCGGTAAGAGCAATAGGCTTCAAGCTGAAATTGTCTTATCCTGCTTGCTATTAACATCCACACCAAAGGCTGGAGCTTTAATGCTTATGGTGTTTTCAGATGTCTACCACCAAAAAAAGGCGCGGGGGGGGACGTGCCTCGAGTTATTTTTGTTCAGACTGTGCGAAGTACTGCCTCAAAGACCTGAATACCTTTTCGTAGCATTTTGGAAACACAAGGAAAAACGCTGTTCCTGCAATGCACTTTTTTCAAAACGATAGTGAAAGCACTAAACAGCATGACTCCTTAAAAAACGATCCGTGAACGGACGTAAGGAGATGACTAGGAATTTCTTTCACGATGAATTTGGACACATCTGATCGTAATCGAGAATGAAAATTTGACAGAAGCCCTACATCTATGTTGCCGGTTCAACTACACTGCATGTCGTACATTGAACATTGAAAGCAGCGCTTGTGGCATGCAGCAGACAGAAAATGTAATTTTCTCACCAGAGAAATGAGAGAATGTGCTCCTCTGGCGTTTTTACGGGAACACCGCCATGGCTTCTGTCTGACAGGAAAAATTCCGATGCTTCAAACTGTTTGATCAGCTCGTAACACGCTGAACGAGCGAGGCGGAAGTTGCTGCGAAACTGTAAATGGAAATAACATTATGTGCTGCTATGTTTGCTTTGCGGCCGACCTTGCTTGTTTATCGGAATAATTGCTGACAACGTTCCAAACGTAGCCTTGGACTTTTAGAACATCAAGAGACTCGGCGAACTTGTTAGCGTACATCTCGCGATCGTCCTCGTCGTCATCGTCCGAGCTGCTAGCTTCAAGGCGTTCGTCTGCGAGCTCCTGTAACATCAGCATTGACTGTTCCTCCGCCATCACTAGCCGCCTACTTTTTGACATGGCGCATACACACGTGGAAGAAGTATTACCAGGGGAGTGAAACTTCCTAAAACAGCCATGGAACACGATATTCGCTCGTAGCGCCGGTCGAACGCCTGGTGTTTGGGGGCGGTATTAAAACATGGCGGCGCATTGCAGACACTCACTGGGGGACGCCATCTTGATGAGGACTGAGGATGAGAGTGGTGGGGGGGATGGCGATTTAGCGCCAAATTCAATTGGGATGCACCAGCAAGCCAAACTGAGCGAGTGGAAAGTCTCAGGATGGCGAGCGCGCGACCTTCTTCGAGATGCGCAACCCACCACATGAACAAAACGGCAATCGTTGCGTTCTGATTGATGAAGGTTTGCCCATCCACCTATTTTTGCAGCACTTATCCTAAGTAACATTTTGGTTTTGTTTACGTGCACACATAAATTAGACAAGAATACCGAGCAGAGTTTGTTTGAATGTTTTATTGCCTAAACGTACCATTCATACAGTAAAAGCACAACTTGAACAGCTACTGCTGCAGCCGCATCCTGATATGCCGTACAAGCGTAGAAAAACAAAACGAGCAGCATGCAGATGGTACCTTCCGTCCGCCGGGATCCAAAATCATTTTATGCCGGTTTGGCGTGAAGAATTTCGACACCACTCACACAGCACGATATGTGATGACGGCGCGAATCCATTAATGCGTCTGTTTCGCTGAAACTTGCAAGGGTTTCGCCACTTTCGCTGAAAGAAACATTACGGTGGTAAAAGCGGCCTTTGGGACATCGCAGGCCGTAGCATACATGTGCGCGCGACAAGAAACGCCCCTTTTTCGCCGTGAGAGATAGGACGGCGCTGTTCCCGTTTTCCACTTCGGGTGGCGCTCGTATTTTCGCAATCTCGAACTCCAACCTTTCGGTTCACTTGCGTCTTAAAAACTCCGGAGTTAATAAGTAACCCGGTAATAAATACAAAATGAAACGACAACGATCACTTACGCTCGTCGGTAGTACAGCCCCCAAACATTAGCATCGCTGCGGTCACGGGACAGAAGAACGGCGAAGTTTCATCCCCTGGTATCACCGGTATTACGCGTCTGGCGATGTCCCTTCCGAAATACGCGCTCGCGCTGTCGCCTGCCGGCAACCAAGTGATCCCTGATCACGTGGTTGCCGGTTTGTGTCACGTAATTTCCCTCCCGGCCAGATCGCGCCACGCTCTCACTTTGAAGTCAGAGTGGTCGGGAGCGCTCCGGGTCGGAGTTTGACGCTCCGAAAGAACCAACCCAAGGCAGTCCGAGCGCTCCACTTCTACCAACCGAACGTGCGGCCACTTATCAGAGCGCTCTAGAGTGCTCGCAAACGCCCAACCGAATACGTCAATACAGATCAGCAGGCTCGCTTCGCCGGGTGTATGTTACAACTTTCAATGCGGCATGTTGCACTGTCGTCAAAACACGCAATTCACGTCCAGCGGCGAGAGCAGGTAGGAAACGCCCACACACGGCCGACACAGCTGGGCAGTTCAGAAGCGGCGTTCACAAGGCCAAGTTAATCTCATGACGGCTTCGCTTCGGCATCCTGCGCGCTGCTGAGGCCAGCCTACGGTAGTCTCCCCTGGCAATTCGGAACTTAAACAACTCTCTTCTCACGTTTCTTTCTTTCTTTTTTGCTGTTTTTCCTTCGCCCGCGCACCCGTCGCTGTGCCTTTCTCCCATCTCACTTGTATTCCGACGCCTCTGATAGTCTGCAGGCGGGCGGCAGCCGCCCCAAGGTCAAAGGGCATTGTTTATCGCTTCCTCCCGTTCACAGCAGCCGCTTAAAAGAATCGCGTGTAATATTGCGACAGTAATTATATGGACACTTTCCACGGGTCTTTACCGTCACCGTCATGTCCCGTATGAAATCGACATTGATAAGATCCCACCGCGCATCGCATGTACTACCACGGGTAAAAGCGCGCGAGCGGGGGCGGCGAACGCGGCTGAAGCAGAGATCAAACGAGCCGGCCCATCTCCGTCGCTCGGTGGGCACATGCGATAACATCACCCCGCTCGGGAGGCCTACGTTCGAAGCCGAGAGAAAACGCCTGTCTTGAACGAGCATGAAAAGACGCCAGGGGGTGGGGTCGCTCGAGCAGCAACTTTGAATTTTCATTCTAAGGGTGCGGTCGCGATCGCTGGCACGCGCGCTATCAGCGGGCGCGCCAGTGATCAAAAGAGTTAGCTGCCACCCTCAATTCGTATAACATTACAATTTTTTTTGTATCGCATTCATTACTTCGCCCTTGCGGTGAAACTGTGACTTTTTATTTTATTTTATTTTGCGTCGGGCTTCTCCGCACAATATTTTATTCTGTGCGTTGAGGCACGCCGCCTCTGGCCCGTTCGTTATCTAAAAGAGTATACTGGATGTGCACGCCGTGCCAATCGGTCACATCGAGGGCCTGTAGGCTTTTCCTTTGTGATTTATTTTGATTTGATGGAAAAACGACATAAACGACGTCATCTTGTGGTCGAAGTGCTGCGTGAACCCGAGGCCAACGGTCCAAAGTGTACCCCCTGTATAATGTCGTACGACAATGTACATCAGTCGACGAGGCGCAGAAACCATTAAATAGCGCGTTGATGAACTTTTTAAGCATTCGGACAAATTAGTGCTTTCATATGACAACACACTTCTTCCCCTTGCAAAGCTGCGTGCATGCCCGCCAGCACTGAAGGCAGTGTACAAATCTTCGGAAACAAATAAAAAGAATACACAACAGAGCAGGTGAAATGGGGTGAAATGGAAATGGGTCCAGATGCAGGTAGTATTTGGGAGGATTGGAACCATTGAAGCGCCAATTAGGCTACGTTCCCTTTGCAGTCTACCACACACAATCTCTGTTTCCCACGGTCAGTGGCAGCCGCCAGTTCACGAGCTGTAGATCTTAGTGGTGTGTCACTATAAAGGTCGAGACCCATTTCCCGTGTCCTACGTTCAATCTGTGCTCGGTGCGCGAAATTCATCGTCGTGATGTTACGCCTGCTGCTGCCGTACGCGCACAATCGAAAAGAAGCCGCACACAGAGGACGTAAGCATGCGCACTTCCGAGCCAGTAGACTTGCGACTAAGAAAAACACAGCGGATTAGACGAGAGTATCAATGCAAATCGATCGCGTCAGTGCCTAAACTCTAGACCCGATACACCGCGCCAGACCGCGCTGCCAGAAGCAGCCGACACAGCCGACCGATACTACGAGTTGCCAGCAGCAGCCGTCAACCCCGCCAAGTTACGCGTAAAGGCAACCACACAACATTCAAGCGAGGTGACGTAATGCGCTGGGCGGGGCAGCTCGACCTGCGCTGCCCTCTCTTTCGGAATGAAGCGAGTTGAGAGGGAATGCGTCAGATAAATATATAGCGATCGCTGTTTCTCCGGCCCTACTTTAGCTTTTCAAAAAAGTGCTTCGGCTATATATTCCTGGGAGGCGTCCGATTCATTCCAAGGTGTGTTTCACGCCAAGCGCGAGGGATGGTTCATAACCACTTTAAGTTTCTGTGCTCTGTACGTGCGTTAGAAGGGCACAACTATGGGAACAGGGTAAAAGATAACACACATTTGTTTGTGAACACAGCCTTACTTTGTTTATCAAGCGTATTAAAGGCACCAAACTGATAAAGAAAACGCGACGTAAGTGTGAGGTTGCAAGTTTTTGCATCGCAGCAAACGATAAGCTTGGCTACAAATTCCGTTCCACACGTCACAAAAAATGAGGCTGAAGCTTCGCCATTTAATTTACTGTATTAAAACACGAATGAACAGGGAAAAAGCTAACCTAAAGAAGCTCCGCCATATTGCAACGTGCAATGGTTATGTTATCAAAATCAGGCAGTAGAGAACGAAGGCGAACATGCATGCTAATTTTTTGTCCGAAGAGTGAAATTTTTGAACAGGCTTGCTGAAAAATAAGCGCTTTGTGCAAATGTAGTTGCACCTTCCCTGCTGCAATGCGATGGTGTATTCCTTGAATAACGATTAAAAAAATGTCTAATGGCTTCCAATAAAACTTAATAACACTTGAATTACAAACAATACAAAAGAGATGAAAGAAATAGATCTGTTGGAAGGTGACAACGCATAACTTTGTTACCGCCCCCAATCAAACAGATTCAAGCAAACAAGGCATCAAACCGGAACATCTCGTCAAATAAGTTACATTCAGACAAGCAAAGTACGAAAGAAACCGCGTCAAGTGAATACAACTGTGCAGCCGAAATCAGTTTGAAGCAGGCTCGTATCCAGCTAATATGAAGTGGGTCGAAAAGGCGGTACACATACCGTCGGTATTATCAATGTCCGATGATACTGCTTCACTGGTTGCAGTACTCCGACTTCTCATTGTCTGCTTGACCTCCTGAGCGCACTGTCAACTGTCCGCGAAGATTTTCGAGCTGCTTTGTGAACAAGCCAACGGCATCCCGAACGTCCGAACTAGTCGAGGTCAACGCCTGCTCAAGTTCCTTGCTGGCGTTTCTGATGTCGTCCAGGATAGACCGACCGTCAGTGCCACGAAGGAGAACTCCGGCCACGCCTTCGCACGTCCTAAAGTGGCTGACAAGGTCTTTAAACGGTACACGTTCTGCGCATTCGAAGCACTCAGTCAGGTACGAAGTGCAACCTTTGCTTAAGTGGCTGTCCAGGTCCCTGAGGCTTCCGGTGTAAGCGCAACCGTTGTCGGCGTTAGTACAGTGCACAATCTTCTTTCCAAGCGCGTGCTGGAGTTGATCACCACCGTCTTTTAAGTCAAACTTTTCCTTGTCGATCCAGCACGAGGTTACGCCTGCTTTTGTTGCGTCTTCAAGGCATTCTTGACATACCATATGCATACATGAAAGGCATTTCGATTTGGCCGACACTACGCCGCACCAGCTGCAAACTTGCATAGCGTTAAGCTTTTCCTTGAACTCGACAGTCTTCTGTTCGATGTGGTTTCCGAAGCCACAGACGCGGCACCTGCATCCGTGTCGCTTGTCGCCCATGCTGCGTATACACTGCCCTACTGAAGAAGCTACAATCTGCTGCTATGTTCGACGCGGTGCAGTACGATCTGCACAGGAAATCACAGGTGGCAACAGAAGGCCGAGGCTGTTCGATAAGAAACAAAAGCTGGATAAGTGCGATTGAGACGCCCCTTGTAAAAGCAAATCTGTCTCATTTTTATTTTCCTTGAAAATCCCGCAGGGGGTGTTGCTACACAAAGGGTGGGTAGCATGAAATAAAAAATCATGACATACCTTGATTCCGAATAGTGATTATTTACATTTGATGGGAAAGTCGAATAAGCGGTGATAAGAGAGATGTTGCAGGAAAGATTATTTAACTGACTGGCAACACTGAGAAGAGTGATGTAAAGAATGTTTTAGCGCGATTTACGTGGACGAGCAACGCTTAAAGGGACTGTGTACCGCTCGGAAAAATTTTTGATTGTGTTGACAATGAAAAGATTGCTTGTCGCATCGGCGGTAACGAGCATGCCTCCGTCCAATAAAAAAAAATTCGGCAGATCCCACGTACCATTGGGGATCGATGTGATGCGAAGCATGCGCGGGATGGTGAGTGTGGCGCGATTTTTCCCATTGAGCGAAATGTTACGGAATGACGCTGGAGAAATGTGGAAGAGGTATACGCACACTCATGTGTTGAAGATTTGCATATGTATTATATAACCAGTTATTTACAGTTGCGTAACGATGGCAACAGCAACATGGGTGTTACCAACACCAGGTGCGGTAAGCTGATATGTAGTGCTTATATTCTTCAATACTGGATAGCTCGAATTCGAACAAGAGCAAGAAGGAACACAGATGGGCAGGACAGGCGTTACTCGCATCTAAGCTTCATTCAGGAAAGTTTCCCGAGATATATACACAGCCGAGTTCCACGCTCAGGCACACTGCACGTACAGTGGCGGTCAAAATTTTACGGACCACGGGAGCGCATGGCAGACAGCACCGAGGCGCCTTCTGACGGCTGGTTGCGATGCTCTAGAGTGCGCAGTGCGCACGCGCATCCTTTTTTACCTACCGGCCTTTCAGTTATCCCGCTTCAAGTGCGCGCGCAACAGAACGCCAGAGAAAGTGCAAGGTGCCGCTTCTGCAGTAGCCGCGGAAGCCCCGAGCGATTCGCCTGAATGAAAACTTTTCTACTTCGTGAAAACTTCGTCCTGGCCTGGACAAAATGTTCTTCAGCTTTCAAGATTTCTCTTCTTCATTTTTTAACCCATGTGGCTTTTTTTGTAGGTTTGTGCTACCAACCCGTCGATGCCAAGTTTGTTCTTTCGTGGCGCCTCTGATTGGGCGCAGAATAGTAGCAGCGAGCACCACAAGAAAAATTGCAGCATGCATCAGTTCCCCGAATGGAAGCTGCTGGGTAATCTTATCACACATGTTCATTTGAGACGAACTGACGCAAAGCGAACTGACGCCACGCTACGGAGCGTCTGGGAACAAAGCGCAGAGTGCGGCACCCACCGAGCACTGCCAGTACAATTTACGTATTTCCGTAAAGACATCATCGCTCGGAGCTTCCGCGCTGACTGCAGAAGTGGCACCTTGCGATTTCTCTGGCGCCTTGCGATTTCTCTGCGAACGCCCTTGAAGCGAGCGAACGAACAGGCCGGCAGGCAAACAAGGATGCGCGCGCGCAGTGCGCGCTCTAGAGCTTCGCAAGCAGCCGTGAGAAGGCGCCTCGGCACTGTCTGCCACGCGCTCCCGTAGTCTGTAATATTTTGACCGCCACTGTACCTTAGTCAAAGTTACGGTTATAATGCCTTGTCCGTTATGACGGAGAACGCACGCACGTTTCACGAACCCGTGTGCATGTGTAGAAGGGGTTTTTGACACTTCTTGAACAAGGTCATCATCACCGTGATCAGTGAGCACCAGCAACTGGACCGGGCTTGTTAATCGGATCCGTTCGTGATCAAGCTATAAGGAGGCTGGTGTAGTTAAGTACGAGGTATAGTGCAGCTGTGGAAATCCTGGATGCCATTTACGATGAAGTGATCTATGATGCCTCCTGTCGTGGACGTGGCAGCAATGTCTTTTGATGCCCTCTCCACATCCAACCCGTCTTTCACGCAGCATAAGGACCAAGTGTTTTTGGGTCTTAATAAATCAATGTTGAAGTCAGCGGTAACGATGAGAGGCCTGGTTCTCTCAGCAGCTTTGTTGTAGGAAGCATTGACGCCGGTTGTTGCGTAATCCACGTGGTCCACGTTGCGGACAACGTGGACGAGTGGATGGTAGTTGAGCGTCTTCCAGGGGTGTTCTGCCTTCAGCCTCCTCACTTACCTTGCGTCCGCCGCGGTGGTGTAGCGGTTATGATCCTCGGCTGCTGACCCGAAGGTCGCGCGTTCGATCCCGGCCGCGGCGGTCGTATTTGGATAGATGCATGATGCTCCTTGCCCGTGTACTGTGCGATCTCGGTACACGTTAAAGGCCAACTCTGGCGATTTTTCGAGGTCGATGGATCTCAATGAAATTCGCTGGGTACGTTCCTTTGCAAGTTTCCGTCATGTATGCCAAATTACCGGCCTCAGACATGCGCAGATTGTTTGCAGATGAATTTTAAAGATTGTCTGCAAACGCCCTCCTGGCTTCCCACAATTATTGGCGACATTGCGTCTGTGACGACAATATTGGGAAGGCGGCGGAAGTGACGCAGCCGAGGGCACCGCTAACTTTGGCCGCTACAGCGAGTGTCTGCTGTGCTGGCCGAGGCACTGTCAGTCACAGACATTGCAGCTGATGCGCGGCGTGTTCACCTCTCCACTGTGCGCCTGCTCGTCCCGGCTATCACAGTTTTCATACTCCGCGCCGGCGTGACCGGCATGCCTTGCACGACTTCCGGTTCGTTCGTAACAACGTCTACGTCATACGTACACCTTACACTCGCTTGGGTTTCGGTTTCGGTGTGGCGCTTTTTTTGCTTATTTAAAATTATTCTCCAATTTACCGAGTATTTCTGCTATCGGGCCCGTAACAGGAGCGTCTCAGGAACAAAAAAGCACAATTACTTTGAGATGCCAAAAGGTCGCCGGAGTTGGCCTCTAAAGAATGCCGGATGTTCAAATGTTCCGAAGCCCTTCGCTACGGCATCTTTCATATCATATCGTGGTTTCCGGACGTAAAACTCCAGCAATTATTAATATTATTATTGTCACTTTCCTTGCGTGTCAGTGTGTGTGTTCGCGGTTACTGTGTTGGTTGAGGCTCTGTATCATCTGTGGCACATACCCGCATACCATTAACTCTGGTTTACGGGTATGTGCCGCACGTGACGGACAGAAAGGATTTCATGACGTACGCGACAGGTATTTGCGTCATTCCTGTGATCACCAGTGAATCGTGTTCGTCATACACTGATCCCCTGATATGCCAATTTTAGTATCTTACAAGTTATGAAGACGACCAGGAGAGCGCCCAGACCTAGGCTGCTAGATAGATAGATAGATATGTATATAGAAACAACCAAAGTGCCCGTGGTTCGCTAAGAAATGCTTCGCATTTAAAATTATTATATGTTTAATCTAGCTCTAAAAGCCCTGAAAATATGACCGCTAGAGTCACCCAACAGCGATGTGGTTCAACCTATTGGTGTGAGCAAAACACTTTCCAAGGTAGGCTTGCTTTGATGAAAACAACTATGTGTAACATATATATTTCATAAAACGGCAGGAAGTGGAAGATGGAAGCTTGCGATGAAAAAATCCGTAAACAGGGGTTGGGTGCTCCAGCCGACGTTTCGACAAGTGGACTTGTCTTCTTCAAGGCTGGAACTTGAAGACTGGTACTTATTCCATGCACTTTTGGGAGCTTTCCTTTGCGCCAGAGAGTAAGTTCAAAGAGACACCCGGTGGCGCTGCCGGCGACGCGTTCGCCAGCCTACCTGTGGCAGAGAAAAGCGGTCACGGCGTCTGGCGCCATTAAAAAAAACGCCTTAGGCGAAGAGCAGCGCGACTGACTCACGGAATTTTCCAGCTATGCACGTGAGTTCAACCTCATCTAGCAACGCTGCGTGAGTCCTCATGCGTAAAGTACACACCACTATTCGCAGTGCTTATACATTGACGAGTGTACCATCGTGTTCCGCTTCACTAAGACGTCCGTGCTGGCTGTAATATCGCATATGCAACACAGAGCACCTAAACATAACTGAAGGACAGCAAGAACCTTTTCGTCGTGTGTGAAGTACGTCTCACTTTCGGTGTAGTAGCACGTTGGTCATGTGTGAAACCACTACAGTTTGTTTGACAACAGCGGTGTACCAGTGTGTTTGGAAGCGACCAGCTTTTGTGTCCGACTTCGGCGGTTTTTCAGACTGACTAAACAAACCTTGAGAGACTGTGGAAACAATACTTTGCTTAACTGTTTGAGTGTTTTCAACGGCCACTGTGGTATTTGTTTTATTAATGAACAAAACTTGCTGAAGCCTGCAAGAACTGCATGTGATTCCAGTTTTCGACTTTCACCGGCACTACAATCGTCATAGCGTCCACCAACCAGTGTTGTGGACATCCTCACACCAATGGAAGACCCAACGCACATAAAAAATTCTGTTTTAAAAATTTCTATTCACTGTCCAGAGTAGTAGTAAACAACTTTATTAGGAAAGCCATCGGTTTCCTAAGCGGAGATGGCTGTCAGGCCGTGTCTGGTTGCCATCACGTCAGCGCGTTTGATGGCCCGGAGCTGGGCGTCCAGGCTTGTGGTCGTGAGGGTTCTCTCCCAGGCCTCACTTGACGGTGACTGTCCTAGGAGGTCTGGCGGCGGAGGGTCCTTGCTGCATCCCCAGATGATGTGGTCCAGGGTCGCGGTCTGTGTTTTGCAAGAGGGCTGGGTAGATATGTTGGTAGATGTACGGGGAAGGGAATGAATGGATTTGTTAGCTTGTAGTGCTGCGTGATGTCGTGAAAGGTGAGATGTGGTTCGTTCGCTTCTCCATCGTGGTCCGAAGTCTGGCCCACCGCTCGGCGTACGAGTCCTCGAGCTTGTCTGAGGGCGGCTTCGTTACACGGATTGCCTGCGTGCGCTGGGACCCAGGCGAGTTCAGATCCAGACACTTCAGACGCTACGCTTTCTACTGCGATACAAAACAGAAAAGGAATAATGTACGGTAGACGGTCCCTTTATGCCTGGCCTGTTGGATGTGATATGTAAGCGAATGAGGTAATGTAGAAGGCTAGCGATGATGTAGAGAATAATTAGGATTATCAAAAATGGAGGACACGGCAACAACATTCACAGTGGATAAATATAGCAAATGTCATAGCTACAGATGCCTCACAATCCGAAGACAAATCTCGCATTCGTATTTTTTCCGAAACCTTCAACTGGTAATTCTCATTAATACTTCCCAATTTCTCATCGGTATTTCCGGCAGAATTCTCAGCGGTGATTATGGTTTTACGTAAGCTCAGCCCATCAACATCAAGTGTGGCCATACTTACAAATTCTTTATCTCTGTGTTCAGTACTCGCTGCAAATAGTGATTCTCAATGATCACGTACTTTTCATTTTCTTGTTCCCCCCCACGTAACTTTAGTCACATAAATCTAGGTACCGGGCCACAAAGGGATAAAAATGGATGAAATTGCGGACACTCTGGCGAAACCCGCTCCTAGTGGTCGGATACTCTCAATTATTACCACATCGGCACTCATAATTCATGACAGATTCAGAAGGCGTGGCATAATTCAGGACTCTGGTATAACATTAATCAATCATTTAAACGAATATCGACACCATTCGTTCTGTTGGCGTACAAATTTATGTTCAACTAGAGGAAGATATTGCTACAAAATTACGCTGTCGCGTTCTAAAACTAAACTTTTATATACATATAGCTGGTCTGGCTCCTTCCCGTCTGCTGTTTTTGCAACAAGGACGAAAAAGTCGAACACTATTTTTTATCATGCAACCGCTTCAATTTACTGATGAATAACATTTTCAAAGCGGTGTTTAATTGAATTAGATTGGATTTCATTGCTTCTGAATTCTATCCTCGGGAGTCTCCTCATTAGGTCATTGTCACCGGGATGTCTGTTCCGCTGTACAAAAATTCCTAATTGAATCAGGGTGGTTTGAATTTTAAAACCTTTAAATTAGCATTATTAACTTATTCTAACTATCCTAAATTCATTTGTCATAGAAATCATATGTGACCACTTTTATCTATAAATTATTTGTTTCTTGGCCAATCCCCCAGAGTGGGTCGAGCACCCACCCCCTGTCTACGGATTTTTTCATCGCAGCTTCCATCTCCCACTTCCTGCCGTTTTTTAGAGTGGGTGAGAGCGATTCATAAAGGCAATAATCATCATCGTCAACTTCGTGGAGGAAGGACAGAGGATATAATCCGGATTGGGATAATATAGACGAAACTCTTATGCTACAGGAATGTGACCCGTCGATAACTTTTTCTTCGTGGTATTTGACCAGATTCAAGATCGTTATTGAGGCTAACTTTGGAGGGATCCGATATGGGGCATGCATATCGTAGTTGTGGTCTGACTAAGGATTTAACAGTTTATTATAATTTCTATTGTTGCTTGGGGTATGTGACGTTTAAGGAAACCAGATGCATTTTTCAGCTGATATAAGGCCTGTGGTCGCCACTGTTAGATCGCAGAGGTGCACGCGGATTGTGTGTCAGACGACTTGACTCCTTTACATTCTTGGTCGGTATTAAGCGTCATCGTGAGGTCACGTGTCTGCAGTTTAGTTTCACGAATGAATTTATCGCTTCGGTACACGCTTGCCCTCTTCATTTTCTGCGCATGTATGCCCTTCGTATTTTTATTTGCACACGTCACAGCGAGAAGTGCGGGACGGCGCAGGCGCGATTCAAGGTGAGAGTGCTGCTTACAGCGGCCATCGGCCGTATATACGCCAGTAAGCATTGGATCAACGCCCACTGGTGAGTGCTTGGGTTGGAAGCCGCTTATTTTACTTTGAGAATTTCATTCTTGCGCTACGAAGACAGACCTGAAATTCTAGCAAGCTGCTACTGCGGCGAACTTCGATTAGTTCTAGCCCGTGGACTTAAGGCTTGTGTTGTGCTCAGGTTTTGCTAATTGTCTCGCTATTCGGTGGATATGAACATCTCACTTGAACATTGGAGACGCACCGTCAGCGGATTCGGAAGCCACTTGGAAATGCGGACTCTGGAGTTCGCGGAGAAGCTCGAAGATTGGCAGTATTGCTCATGGTGCGGTGTGGTGTCATCGAAAATGTCGGTGCTTCCCTGTCGGCACGTCATGTGTCAACTCTGCATCGACACGTATAAAGAGTATGATCATCCTTCTTACAAGATTATGTGCTGCAAGACTGGCTCGACTAACTGGACAAAACTGGAAGATGAGCACCTTAGTGACAAGCAAGTTCATTGCGTCAACGCCGGCTGTGACTTTGTGGGGCGTTTGAAAGACCTGGACGAACACCTAAGGCAGAGCTGCGCTATGTACTCGACGACGTGCTCCAAGTGTGAAAACAGAATCGCCTACAAGGATATGCGGAAGCACTACACGGCATGTGGCGGCAAAACGGGAGTCTTTCTACGCTCAGTGTACGTTCGTTCGCTGATTGACAACATGGAAGACGCTTTTGAGAATCTCGAGGAGGCTTTGGCCTCGGCCGAACCGGACGACCGCGAACGACTTCAAAACACGGTCGATCTGGTGCGCGAACAGTTCGCCAGGATTCAAGACCAACTGGAAATGAGTGTTCCAGATTATATGCCAGCGAGCAAGCTCCCTTGTCTAGGCACGTGAAAACCACTGCGTGAACGGTGATGCTATTTGCTGCCATAGGCATAACATGGATTTCTTGAAATAAATTGCTTAACCGTTTTTTTCTGAACTCTAATCCCTGTTGTCTATTTACTCACACAATTTTTTAAGCTATTAGCCTTAAAATTGTAGATGCTCTGAGCCAATATGGCGGAAATTTCACGCCTTATCTCTTGTTCCGAGGGGCAGCACGGAATATGTCAATGCGCCGCAATGACACTCGAGGGCGAGTTAATCACTGTCTTATCGCTGCTGTTAAGGGCCCGAAAATATTTCTTCGTTAATGCGCGTCACGTTTGCATTGCTCATGATTGGTGTCGGCCTTGATGCTAAGCCATCGTTTCTTTAAGACAATTGCTCGTGTGAATACTGCTTCCGCGCTAAAAGCTTCCGTGAATTTTCCGATTTTTCGTTTCTTGATTTTTACTTGTGTAGATATTATCCGAAATCAGCGGTAAATGATAACGGTTGCTCTTGGTTTGTAATAAAAACATTCACCGGTTACGATACTGCCTAATTCGCAAGCTGAGCGCGGCTGTTTATGTGTTTTTATTTTGCGATATTACCCCTAGATTCTAGCATCGGCGGCGTTGAGCTCTGCTCGGGCAGCTCGTTTAGAAGCAGCGGCAGACGACGCACTCCCACTATTTGCATCGTTTATTGTTAACAAAGAACTAGCTGAGGCTATTTTGTATATAAGTACACGGTTCACATTCAGAAGTGAACGCCGTGAGTAGCGTAACTGGCGCGCACAATGTCGTCTCGCTCATTTTCCATGAACCGCCACAGGCGCAGCGCAGCGAGACTGCGTCGGTAACCGGGAAGGCGTGGAAAGCAGCGCGGACGCGTTCCACATCAGCCGCCGCAGACAGGCCTCCGTTCATGCAATGCTTTGCTTCTATATGCGGTGTTGGTGGACACCATCACCGCATACATTAGTGATGCCGTCATCGGCGACAGCACGGCGGCGCGGCCTACTGGGGCACCTGGGAGGCCGCCGCAGAACCTGTCATCTCGGCACTGTCATTACCTCCTCCTCGCGCTGGCAAAACGCTCGCAAACACCACGTATAGCATAGCCATTTGTATCATATTAGGCGCGCGCTCGTTTCAAGGAGATGATGATATTCTTGATGATGATATCATGTTCGCAGCACTCTAGGGGCCTGGCTGTCGTATGCTGCCGGCGCTTGGCGTAATGCAGGAAAAACCACGCATAAAAATAGAAAAAAAAAGAAAGAAAGAAAGAAATTAAGAAAGAAAGAAAGAAAGAAAGAAAGAAAGAAAGAAAGAAAGAAAGAAAGAAAGAAAGAAGGGGAAAATAGGAAGAAAAATAGAAGTAAACAGAACTAAAGAGAGAAAAAAGGAAAAACTGAAAAAATGAAAAGAAGAAAGTGAGGAGGAAAGAAAGAGAAAACCGAAGAGGAACAAAGAAGGCTGCCTAGCTCCGCATTTCCTTCGGGTTTCGTACTACTACTGCGAAGCTGCCTGAATGTTTTAATCATTAACTTCAGCAAGAGCATCAACAAATTGAGCAGCTGCGTAGGTTCGCGTGTTGTCTGAAGAACTCGTAGTGGGTCCTACGCCGATGTGCAAAAGGAAGTATTATAGCGTAGTGAGGACTTCGCAACTGTACTTGTAGTAGATATTGTAGGATATTTCTAAACGGCCGGTGTTACTCGCACAGACTTCCCTTTTCTTGCGGTATGGTTGAGGAGTTCACCGAGAAGCGAAGGGAGGCACGGATTGAAAAGGCAATGTCTACGGAGCCCGATTGCGCTATCGTGCTCAACTCTTGAGGTGAAGCTCTAGCGTCCTCCAACTTTTCGACCACCTCTTCGCCAGCCCAGTCGTGCTGAGTCACTTGCGTTTCACAAGATAGCGATAACGTGACCTTAAACGTGTGTTCCTTACTAGTGGTGCCCCCCTCATACTGTCGCAAATATTAATAAGAAAAGTCATGAACCATTCCGCTCTGTTAAGATGAATGACCAGCGATGCTTCGTCGCACACGACGCAGACGTGACACTCAATTTTGATGACAGGTTCATATACACTGCCTTGAGCGATGGTGGTGGTCACAGCTATGAAAAGCAAAGGCGCACACGCGCAAATTACTTCTCAATTCGTAGACATTACTTGTCTTGATGGGAGCGTTGTTCCTCGGGAGTGGGCACAACACGCGGCCCTCGATTGCTGAAAGAAGCAAAATGCAATGTGGACAATGGCGGCATGTATTTCTGTTCAACAACCGAGAGACAAAGACGAAAGGAAGGAGGACGAACAAGGCACCTTTCAGACGCTCGATCCGGCGGGAAGACGAGGATGCCTCGGAAGCCCTCTTTTCCCACCTCGCTCAGCCTCTGAGCGAGCGACGATATGCGTTTGCTTTTGTTGTTGGCTCTTTCACTTTTGGGGGGAATTTTTCAGCGCTGACGCCATAAACTTCCCGACCATAGCCACATACAGCTTCACTGTTGAAAGAAACGTCAACATACGATGGCTCACTACTTATTCTTTAAATACGCCTGCTTCATATAAAGGAGCTGATGGAAGCGAGATGGTAATTATTATCTGGTGATTTATGTACTCTAAATGCAGAATATAATTGTGAGGAACGCCTTGATGAAGGACTCCGGATCACTTTTGGCCACCTGATATCTTTTTAGCGTGCCCCTAAGCCCAATAATATAATAACTGTAGGGGTTTTACGTCCCAATACCGCGATATGATTATCAGAGACGCCAATGTGGAGGGGACCTAAATATAAGCGAACGGGTTTGTGGCATTTTGCTTTTCATTTCGCCCCCATCCAAATGCGGCCACTGTGGCCAGGAACCGGTCCTGTCGAGCTTAGTAGTGCGATACCTTACCTGATATGCTTCAACAGCTGGTATAAATCTGGGACACGTGTTAGACTGACATGTTCGTAAATTTGCAGCGCACCTTGCGCACGCGACACCGTTCATGATAAGCGCTCGAAAAGAGGAAGGGAACCACAGTCTTTTAGAAATGCTATCGTGAGCACTCTTTTTGATCAAGGTCGATGTTTCGGCTCGCAGTCAATATTGCGAGATGTATTTTTAGTTCTAGTACTTCCTACGACGAGGTGAATGAAAGGAAAAGAAGTGCTCGTTTTTCTTCGTTTACACAACCTAATGAGAATTAACAAGCAATCAAGTCAAGTATAAGGGACGTTATTTGAAGTTATTGTGATATAAATTTGAAGAAATTAAAGTGGACGATAAGTAAACATGCTGTCGGCAGGGACCAAGCCGGCAACCTTCGTATAAGGCTTCCGATGCTCTACCGATTGAGCTACGGCAGCATTCGTCATCCCGTCTATTTCATATTGTGTATTTGTGTATTTATACCTGCGAATGTTAGCACTGATAGTTGGGCGAGGCGGTAAGGGTACTTGGTTATGAAATGGCACAACGAAAAGACACGCAACTCTGATGAAGAAGAAGACACGAAGACAAGCGCCGGCGCTTGTCATTGTGTCTTCTTCATCGCCAGTGTTGAGTGTGTGTTCGTTACGCCATTTCATAATCAAGAACTGTGAGTGTCAGCGCCACTCATAACCATGACAGCGTGTGCGGACCACTGTTCTTCAGCGTGCTGGCGTCACCTGGCACGTGATTTTTTTATGAACAGGCAGCTGACCAATAACCTCTCGCATTCCACCTGAAGGCATCAAGTCTTTCGACAAGGTGTTCTCTCATTCTCGGATTTGGGATGATAGTAGTAACAAGAAGCTTTGTGAGATGTACAACAGCAAATCTAATATATTGTCGTTGCTGGAGAGCCGACGTATAGCAAGAAACAAAACGTTTAAGAAATGCTTTTCATTGATACTTTAGTGCGTCCACCAGAACTTACGCATGTGTCATAAGACGAAGAAAGCAAGGCGGATCGAAATGGGTCACAAGAAATACCATCGGAGCTATTGCCTCCGACAGAATTAACATGCCCACGAGGCGTGTGCGTGAGCGGGCGTTTGGTGAGTGGCGTCACCACAGACCTGAGCCAAAGAGGGGGTTTCCACCCCCTACGACGCCTTGCCATGCGTCAATCAGCCGTGCCTGTGGAAAAGGGGATCCTGGAGGTTGAGCCGACGCTGGGTCTTTGGACCTTTAAAGCCCCCTGGCAGAGGCAACACGCCCCTTTGGCCCCGGCTTCGCGTGGACGGCACCCCTGGGCTGACCCACCCAGGGGAAATCGGCAGTCCCCTTTTCCTGCTTCTTTCTCCTCACATCTTCGTCTTTCTCTCACACTTTCAACTTTCCTGTCCTCTTCTCCCTTCCATCTACTTCAATTTTCCTGGCGGCAAGCAGGCCCGCGGAGCGGGCGGCAGGCTTGGTCTGACGGTCCCGACGTGGGAGTCGCCCGCTGCGCGCTGACGCGCGCCTTGCAGGACCCAAATAAAGTTTTTTCAACCAACCAACCAACCAAGGGGTAACCATGTGTGGTGGTTCTACCTTGGGTACCGCATAAACGGTTATAGCAACGATGCACAGCTGGCATGGCAGGGCTGGCTTTACCACAACCTCTGACGTGTCCTCTTGTTGGGCTCAGTGGTGGGTGACTGGCACTGTTGCAGAACAATTTACTTATTTATTGGGACCATCCAACCATTTCGCAAATGATCGCCCCCCGAAATGGTGGCGCGCCGATGCAATCGCTGAATTCCTCTTGAAAAAGAAAGACATTTCCCGAAATATCATGTCATTCACTGCGAGAACACCGAAAAAGAAGCCCGTAACATTTCATCATTCCTAGTGTCAAAGTGGCTCACTGAGACCATCAGAAGCGGCTACAAAGCCACCAAGACGGCCAGTCGGGATTCTAGTAGAAGTGAAAGATAAGTCGCAGTATCAGAAATTGACCAACCTTGTGGCATTTGGGGATACACTCGTCGCTGTCACCGCCAGCAGAACAATGAACACGGTGAAGGATGTCGTATCAGCTGATGACCTCACGGATCTTACCGATGATGAACTCCTGGCCGGGTGGAAGGACGAGAATGTTGTACAGGTACAACGAATATAAATCAGACGGGACAACAAGAAAATACCCACCAGGCATATAATCCCGACCTTCAAAACTACCACGCTTCCAGACGAAATAGAAACAGGCTACCCCGATGCATTTCAGACCGTACATTCCGAAGCCAAGGCGTTACTTCAAGTTCTAAAGGTTTGATCATGCATCAAGAGCTGCTGAGGGCAGCTTACCTGTACAAAGTGCAGTGCCAAGGGACACTCTGCTGATGACGACTGCAATGCTGAAGCCACTGTGCAAATTGTGTGTGCTGAGGCGATCGCCCCTTGCCCCCACGGTAGTAGCAGCCAAGGCTGCGCGGCCCTCGCCCAAATCGGCTACACTGGAGGCCTCTCCAATATCTTGCACCAGCCAGAGCAGCTCAGAGGCAGAAGAGGTCCCGTGGGCCTCTTCTTTGTTGGGGTCACCCCTTGTCTGGTGTGTAGGCTTCTCTGATGAAGCCTACACACTGTACTAAAGAAGACCCTGAGGGATCATCTGTCGCCGAAGCGTCGGTCATCGGCGAGCGAGCAAAGTTCCGCAGAAGGCAGCAAGTAGAAGAGGAGTCTATTTATGATTACGTTGCCGAGCTACGGAAGCTACCACGAACCTGTGATTTTGGAAGCGCGTTAGGCTAATCCCTCCTTGATGGCTTCGTGTGCGGTTTGTTAATAGAGGATATGCACTGAGTTCTGTTCTCTGAGGATAGCAACCTCACGTTTCAGAGAGCGGTAAAGCGGGCTGTGGCTATGGAAGCGGCAACGAAAAGTACTTCTGAAGCACGCACGGCTGTGCCTGCAGCCAACGCCATGCATAAGGTAGAGGCGGTTTTCTCCTACTATATTTACACCTGAGTGCAAGCTGTGCCGGGCCCCCCGGGCCGACCTATTTCACATGCTTTGGGGCTGTCCCAGTAAACCTGTGCATCGTGGCCCACAGGGCTTGCAAATTACCACTACGCAGCAGTGGGAGGCCACACTGCTCAGCTCCGACCCTGCCGTGCAGGTCTGGATCACGGGGCGGGCAGAGGCAGCCGCCAAGGAGCAGGGGCTCCTGGCCGACTAGCCGTCGTCGCCTCCCACAATCGAGGAAACCATTGGTTTTCATTAAAAGGTTTTGTTCTCTCTCTCTCTAGGGTGTCCAGTCGTAGGCAAGTTTTCCCAGCGGGTCACCGAACTATTTCGGCAAGGCGTGTCCTCACGTGAACGAAAAATGTTACAAGCGCAACTAATTAGGGCACCTTCAGCGAATTTGCCGTAGCACTCCGGCAGGTCGCGTGGGAAGCGCCCCTCCAAAAACACTGTACAAACTTTATCGGTGGTATCCCACTCGGAAGTGGTATCTGTAAAGCAAGTATGTGCTCTCAGTATTGAACCTATCATGGTACCTATGAAAGTAAATGATGTGACAGTCTCTATGGAGCTATATACACGTGCAGTATTCATTGTCATGCCTTTCAAAGTACCGCTAATTATTTATACGTCGTCGACCCGGGGGGGGGGGGGGGGCACCATTGTTAGGCCGGGCATGGCTTCAGGCAATAAGACTGGAGTGGAGCAAAATGTGGAACGTCCACCACCTGAGAAGGTAGGAGCTGCTCATTTCTTGTCGTTTAGAAGAAAAGCTGGATGCTTTGATTAAAAAGTACGACTCTCTTTCTAAATATGAACTGGGTATGACAACGGATGAAAGGGCAGAGCTGTATTTGAAGCCTAATCGGACACTGAAGTTTCTCAAACCATCAAACGTGCCGTTCGTGTTACAAAAGGCGGTCCAGGCTGAGCTTTCCAAAATGGAAACAATGGGCATCAAAATAGCCGTTGCCACAGCAGATTACGCCACGCCCGTGGTACCTGTTATCTAGAAAGACTGTGGTATACGCGTCTGTGGCGATTATAAGGTGACAGTCAATCCGTGCCTTGACGTCATCTGTTATTCGTTGGTGAAGGTCGATTACTTGTTCGCGGCTCTGTCTAGAGTACAGCTGTGCGCCGGTCCCAAAATTGCCGGCGGCGGCGTGTGAACGGCAAGGGGTTCATCGGATCTGCGGCGGCGTGGCGTGAGGGGGGGGGGGGGTGTAGCAGATTGAAGGGATCGTGGGGAGAAAACTTTGTCCCTTGAATTTTGGAAAAAAATCTGCTTCACCGAAAGGGCGAAGCAGTGAATGCGATAGCAACATGTCGTAATATTATACTAACTAAGGCTAGCAGCTAAATCTTTTTGTTCCGGTCCCGCGTAACTCTTCAAAACGCTGGTGCATGGGAACACTGCCGCTCCCGCGAGAGAAGCGGTTTTCGTGCAGCACAGCCGCTCCCGCGAGGAAAGCGGTTTTCGGGTGGGACACAGCACGAAGCGGTGAAATCACAGCACGTAGAAGGGTACACGAGCAGTTTGCTCATGTCTACCAACATAGCGATTGCGCCCTTTTAGCCAAAGTTCACAGTTGCGGCTCGAGCCACGCAGCCCTGCCCCTTACCCCGACATCCCTGCATGCTCCTTCGCCCAGCGAAATACGGGCGGGGCGTTTACTTTCTGGTTGAAGAGCAATAAACGCCAGGCCTCGCAGCGGGGGTGATGTTATCACATGCGCCCTCCGTGCGGCAGAGAAGGCCGGCCTGTTTCATCTCTGCTTCAGCCATGTTCCTGTCCAGCGCACGCGAGCTTTTATTCGTGGGTAGAACATACGATGCGCACAGCGGTGTTGTCCATTCAAACATTATAAGGACCAGTACGGCGACGTTGAAAAGCTGTCCAGAGTGTCCATTTAATTGTTATCGCAATAAAAAATATACATAACCGTGGAAGAAGACTCGCCTTTTTTCTGGAGAGCTGGATAGTCTGCGCTGTAAAGTGTTCGACCGTTCGAAGAATCAAACAATCCGACGCCTTTTGCATTGGTTTCGCTCCCGCCATACCCTTCTTACAGGCGATATCTGCTCACCACATATTTTTTTCATAATATCAGCTTACAATGTATGTACTAAGCGTAGAAAGGGTGGACGAATGCATGGCAAAGCAGGGTGGGAGACAATTTACAATAGATATATCTCGTATATGGAACAATCGAGAGTGCGTACCCTAATGACGTCACGTGAATCACTGTTGTGGCGTCACGAAGTGTGCGAAAACGGCAAGAAACGCTAAGAGGGAATAACGCGCTGTAGTTAATATTTTCAGAGGCTGATTTGGCCCCCTTAATGTGGACACTCTGCACAGCTTGTCCGTCGCCGTACTGTTCCTTATAATGTCCACATCGACAAATCGTTGCGGGAATCGTATGTTGTACCCGCGAGTAAAAGCTCGGGCGCGCTCGCGAGGAACATAGTTAAACCAGAGAAGAAACAAGCTGGCCTTCTCTCGTAATTTTTTTCCTGCAAGGTGATAGCGCAAGCTTGAAGCGCGTTCTGTTCCTCTCACTTCTGTTGGGAGTTGTGAAAGCTTCGTGACGTCAAAATGAGAAAAGAACTGGAAACAGAGGGCGCGCTGCTCGCCGACCTCCCGCCACTCAGTGGCGGCTGTTGACAGTCCATTACATGGACACATCAAGAGCTCCCCCGGTGATGTGTTGAATGTTATGTCCACATTCCCCGTTCATATTAAAAGCATATCGTCGCCCCGTAGCTTAACGCACTGTCAAATAATAAGCAATAATACAACACAGAAATACATAGAAAAAACTTCCAAATAATGTCACCCGTAGATTTACTATGGCCACGGAAATGGCCATCAAGGTACAGCAGAATTGAGGGAAAGCTTCAGTGACCGAAGTCCTACGCCGAAAGCGCTAAGTCAATAGAGTCCAGGGTGAGAAAGACACCCGCTGATGTGAGAGCATGCTTTTTAATAGGTTTAGATACAGTTAAGAACCCAGTACAGTTTAGAACCCAGTATTCCCGCGCGTGAACTTGCAGCGTTCAACCGAAATATCGCAAAGAAAGCCCCCAGTGAAAGCCAGGAGCGGTGCCTGCTGGAAGGTGTAGACGGCCTTCTAAAGGCCACTCATGGACATACAAACTGTCACACGAAAAAGCGCCTAGATAATGTGGTAGCGTATTTTAGAGACAATGATTTGTGTTTGCTACAGGCCGATAAAGACGGCGGGTTTGTTGTGTTACCGTATGGAGTGTACAATGAAAAAGCCATTCAGGCATTAAACAAAAACATAACTCCCATCAAGACGAGTGTGTCAAAAGCAAAAGCTAGCGTAGTGAAACTTTGTAACAGTTTAAATCTCGAAAAACTAGCTAAAGAAATAAAGGTAAGTAAAGGTAACACGTTGACAGTCTTTTTCAGTGCAAAAACGCACAAACCGGAAGTGCCGTTCAGGACGATCGTCAGTGAGCGAGGCACCTGGCAACGAAATGTTAGTCAATTCCTTTTACGTACACTTACCAGCCTCCAGATAAAGGATCCCTTCTATACCCGAAATTCTGATGAGGTTGTAAAGTTCCTTCAGGATAACGAGTGCTCTGGCAAAGCCTTTTCTATTGATGTTGAAGACTTATTCTATTCCGTCCCCCATGCCCACCTCTTCAATGCCGTGCGAACGTGCATAGAAGAGAATGGTGTAATTCCTTTTCAAAACAGCGCAGGTCTCACGGTAGAGAATTTTTTAACCCTTTTAGACGTTTACCTCAGGAACACTTTTATTTCTTTTAATGAGCAACATTTTTTGCAAGACAAGGGAATTTGCATCGGGTCGTGCGTGGCGCCAATTTTATGCAACATTTTTCTCGCTAACATTGACCAATGCCTTGAGCAGGTTCTAAGCCATAAGGTTAAAAAAGTTTTTAGATACATGGACGATTTTTTGATTATTTTAAGCGACAGTAGCACAGTGCCGTACCGAGACCAGGTGGACCTAGTGATCAACCTTTTTAAACAGCATGGAAAAGGCTTATCGTTCACGCGAGAGCTGCCCCAAAGTAGGGTGGCTAGAAGGGGAGGTGTGATGACCGGGCGGCAAAAGTTGGCCGCCATTCGCGTGAATGCCGTGGGGTGGCGCTGTCGTCGGGGGCGCCGTCAGCGAACGTGGCCGTTCTCCGTTCTCGGCAGGGAGAATGCTTCAGTGGAAATGCGTTACCAAATTATATAAAACTTTAGCTGATAATGCAGTTCATGAGTCAGTGCACAGCTTGTATTGCGCGACTGTTATCATGCGGTTTTGAAATACGGGGTACAGAGCCGAGTTTTGTTCCGACGGAAAGCAAGCAGGCTTCTTGGAAAGCCATATTGAAGCACTACTACTGGGAGAGCGGGGCTTAATTATGCTCCAATGCGCTCTGATCGTTTTAGTCGTGCGCCTCATTACGTGCGAAAGCAGATAACTTGATTTACGCCAACGAAATCAGGATTAAACCATGGCATTCATGGTAATACAACGTTCGGTAGTCTTTTCAAATAAATGCAAAATGTTACTAGGTAAAGAAATTTTACTGTGTACAACAGAATGCACTTGATTGTTTCCTTGGCTTGTCTCACTTCACGCAAGGCTTTATTCTTCTGACTTATTTGTGATTCATTTCTCTGACTTTTTGTCATTCATTCCGCTGTTTGCGCCAATGCTTTGCGCAAACAGCGGAATTCTCTTGAAGCGGTTTGTCAGCCCTCGGAATGGCGCGAGTCATGGGCACGTTACCAGTAAAAAGTAACAGTGTTACAGTTACAGTTACGTAAGCCAAAAAAGTAACTCTGTTACAATTACAGTTACAGCTAGAGTTTCCAAAAGTAACCTGTTGCAGTTACTGTGAAAAAGTAACGTCGTTATTTTTTCGTTGCTGTATAAAATAAGTAATAGATCACAAAACAAATGTTTTATTTATTTAATAAAAACAGACGAAGGCATGCGGGTAGTCAAAAGTGCATGTGGTGAAACCCTAGACGAAGCAAACCTTAAAGGGGGGCGGACACAAGGAATCGTTGGTACGCGCCTTATGTTGCCGCATCAGAAAACGCCATAGAATACTGTAACTGGAAAACGTGGTTGATGCACTGGTACGACAGCAGTATCCTAGGACGCTTATTAACGATACCCAGAAATGGATGCCATGAGGAACTGGGAGTGCGTCACGAGTGAAGACTGCGTCCATTGTGTGTATTCGCTATGTTCAAGGTGTATCAAACCCTGTTCGGAGAGCTCTGCATCCGCTGGGCATACAAACCGTTTTTAAGCCCCATTATACCTTGGGACATGTGTTCATGCGAAAGCGGCCAGACCACACACCTGCGGACGATCAGAGCGGAGTTATATATCTGTAAAATGCGGGTATTGCGACGCGACTTACATCGGCGAAACAGGCAGGAAAACGGGATGTTGCTAAAGCAACCCATGTAACGCAGACGGGGCTTGTTGAACACTGCTGAACAGCGCACAGCTTTGACCTAAACAATGGCACGCGCTGGCTCGTGAACGAATGGGGGGGGGGAGAAGAAAACTCCTGGAATCGTGGTTCATTTGCCGCAACGCATCGGCATGCAACAACCTGAGGATGCAACATACATACTAGGCGAAACATCTATGCCATTTTGTTAATAACTGTTGTGTCGAGTCGGAGTCAACTTTTTACAATCAGTTCCAAAGAGGTTTTAAAAAATTGCTTCGCTAGCGCACGATATTGCTCGCTCTCATCAGTTTCGCGCGCTGCTGCTTTCTCGCTACACTGTGCAAAAAGGAACAGTGTTACAGTTACAAGTTCTTCTAAATTAAAAGTAAATAGTTACAGTCATACGTTACTTTAAAATGTAACTAGTTACCGGTAACGCGTTACTAGTAACTAGTTACTGCCCAAGACTGCGTGTGCCCACTTCAAGAACAGTTCTTGGCAAGTCGGTGCACAAAAAAGGGACACTTCACACGCTGGCACGAAGCACCAACGCTGAGTTTTTTTCTTTGAGGCAGACGGCATCTTTGCCAGCACACAGCACTCATGAATCAACAGCACACGCCAACAGTTCGCAGCAAATTACACAACTACAAACCGCCGGCCAGGCGTTGACAGCCGGATTAGCCTCTCTCCGCGGAAACGCTGACTGGCCGCTGCGCTCAGCACACCCCCCCTTCTAGCCACCCTACCCAAAGTAACATGTTGCAGTTTTTAGATCTTAATTTGCGCTTTTGTAAGAGTCACACATGTTGGATGTATTCCCCTAGGGCACGAAAGGAACTCTTACCCTATGACTCTGGCCACTCAAAGCTTGTTAAGAGGGGCATCGCTATATCCTGCCTGGAATCGGCCTTGCGAAAGTCGTGTTCACATGTAGTAGAAGCGGCCTTTGTGAAACAATTGGAAAGACTATTGTCCGCGGGTTTCCCTGGACCGGTCTTGGTGGCGGTGGCTGAGGCCCTACTCCGAAAACTGAAGGGCAGCGCCAAGCGAAAAACAGCGGATGAGGGAGCACCGGGGAAGAAACCTGAAGTTGTGCCGTATGTGCACAAGGTTTCCCACAACCTGAAGAATGTTGCCAATAGGCATAGGGTCCCGCTTGTTTTTTCGGCGCCCAACAAGTTTGCACAGCTGTGCCATCGCACAACAAAGGTGGGCTGCAAGAATAAAGGGTGCTCAAAGAAGCATGCCTCGCCCTTTGTGAAATGCGTGCAAGGAGTGGTCTATGACACCGCTGTCTTGCGGTAAGTCGTACATAGGGCAAACAGGCCGATGCCTTAATGACCGGTTAAGGGAGCATGCGCAAAATCTAAAGAAAGTAGATGGGGCCCATCTTTCGTCCCACTGCCGAAAATGCATGTGTGAGCCGATATTTCGAGATGCTAAGATTCTAGGAAGAAGCTGGAACAAATCAGCCCGCGAACTCTGGGAGGCGTATCATATAAAGAAAAAAGGTACTAACTGTGTTAGCGACACATCTATCTGCTTGTATAGAAATGAGATTAGGCTTTTTGATGCCACATGCCTGTAGCCTGATAAGTGGTGACATCTTGTTACGCGTTCGTCACGTCTGCGCACCAGTGTGGTATTTATTCCATTGCAACCCTTGCAATAAACCAGTTGTTAGTAGCGCCTGTCCTGTCTCTCACATGTGTCTGTCTTTCTTTAGCGCTAAACCACGATGTTAAGTACTCACCAACTCGCCCAACAACAAGTTCTTATTAAGTATTCGATTTTGCTGTTTTCCCTCTCTCAATGCATTTGCCCTCTCACCCTCGCTTCCCTTTCCCTTTCAACTCTCCCCCCTCGTCTCACTCACTCCTTAGATTGAGACTTTATCACTTTACTTTCTCTCTCCCTTCCTCCACACGCTCTCTATTCCCTTTTCCCAATTTTGCTATCCTAGGCTTTCACTCTAGCCTGTGCTCAGCGTATGCTATGCTTTGCCTCTCGCTGTGCGTTTGGCCCCTCTCCCTGTTGGTTACGCTGCGAACGACGTGGTGGACGGACTGAGCTCGGCTGTAACAGCTCTGCTGTCAAGAATATACAAAGGCCTGAAGAAGGGGGGCGTCACCATCGCTTTTGACGGCTTTCACTAAGTATAGCTGGCTGCGCTTTTCGAACGTGCTTTCTGTACCATGACCTTCCATCATAACATATCTTGTTTACCACCCCCACCGCACCCCCATAATTTTCGGCTTAAAATGTTGGTTGCTTCGATCACCATGCACTCAATTATAGGGCAGTGCAAGTCGTCCCGAAAAACATGTTCGGCTACAGCTACTCTAGCGTTTACACGTTGGTGCGGATGGAGCCATCGCTTCCTTGGCAATCGCGTAATGTGAAGATATTAGAGGCATGTGAGTAGGTCTTGTAATCGGCATTGTTTAGTTAACTCTTTCATGTAGCGTTATGAATGCACTTTCCCGAAGTATTGTGCAAGAGCACCCGTTGTGAATTGCACGTACTTTTTTTAATCATAATTGTTGGAGTTTAATCTCCCAGAACCACGATATCATTATGTGGGTTGCCATAGTCGAGGGCTCCTGAAATTTTAACCACCTGGGGTTGTTTAACGGCCACCTAAATGTGAGTATACGGTCTCGCCTTCAACGAAACTCGGCTGCTGCGGCGAGGATTTGATCCCGCGACCTTCGAGCAACCAACATACATTTAAAGACGGTAGTCTTTCTTGGGCTACTTGAACGAATATATTTTGGTCGGTCAGCCTGTCTGTCTGTCTCTCTGTCGGTCACACGATTCAGACACCCAGCCAAAGTTTAAGCACTTGCTGAATGCCCAGCCAATTTGAACTGGTTGCTGTGTTCATACTGCGTTCAGCAAATATTACGCGTATCTGAGGCGCAACATCAATACGTACGAATTAGGCGGTGTGTTCCTTTACTGTAAAATACGCATATACGTAATTCTAAAGACCCTAGTGTCTCTTAGGCTGCGCTGAAAATGCGACGCTATGCACGAAAAACCCTCTGTCGACGATATGGTACTGCCACATGGCAGTGGCCCTGGGTTCTGCACAAGGTCATGTTTCCCGACGCCACTGCCAGGTGGCAGGGGCTAGGTTCTCCCCTAATGGTACGAGAACAGCATCACGGGTGGCCGCGGATGAGACCAGGACTCATGTAGTACGGCCGGCAAAAGACTATCATCTTTCGACGACATACGCGGCTGTTACGATCGCGCTACGACCCACCACCGTAAAGGCTCCCACAGGCTGGACCCCGAGCACGACTACCTGGGCAAGTGCCTTAGAACCGAGCTGCATTAAGGTGCAGAACGCGCGACCCCTGTGCAGTGTTCTCTTCCTTGCTGGCGTCCCTCTCAGAGACACTGGACCCGTTCCTCGGAGACGCCGGACGCGTCCGAACAGGGGAGCTGCGCCCTCCTCCTCTCAGCGTCCGAGGGCTGATAAAAGGCCGGCGCATCGAGCGTCGAGAGCTTCGGCTTCCTCATGCTTTGTGTGTGTTTTGTCCTGGTAACGTATTAAACGTATTTTTTCGTTGGCTACCTTTTTCCGTGCCACTGCCTGGACATTCCCAGCCCAGTCCTTTGGCCCTAGTGTCATGCTACCCACGAGACCCTGGTGCATCTCGTAACAACTGGATGGCAGATGCGGGATTGCAGTGGACCTTGCAACTTGTGCCAACTGAACCGTGGACATCGCATCGAAGCCCGTGACTGCAGTCACGTGAGTGTCGGACTTTTCCCCCTTGAAGATGTGCCAGGCTTTCAAGAACAGCTTTGAAGGTTGAAGCTGGCAGGTTGACTTTATCGGTACTGAGTCCCTTTGCGTTAACGCACTTTTCGGTAGCTGATAAAGATAGGGAGAGAGGTTCAGTGTCTTAGCTGGTCATGGATCTCAATTCTCTACGCAAGCCAGAATTGTTATTGCTATGTGCAGAATTGGGAGTGGAAGCGGGAAACGCCATGCGGAAGCCGCAAATCATTGAGGCTTTGCTTGCCTTGGAAGCAGATGATAGCGAGCTTCTAGAATATTGGTAAATTGTCAAAGAGCGCCAGGCAAACGAAGAGAAGAGCCGCGCTGATGAGAAAGAACGTCAGGCAAACGATGAAAAGAAGCGTGCTGATGAGAAAGAGAGACTATTGCTTGAGCTCGAATTAAAGCGCAGAACGCCAAGGCGGATAGCGTCGAAGCGCACCTGCCAGTCGCAGAAGCGCGAGAAAATTTTAGTATGAAGGATTTAATGCAGCCTTTCCAAGTAGGAGAGGACATTGGAATGTTTCTCGTGAACTTTGAACGGACTTGCCACAGAATGAAGTTCTCTAAGGCGTCATGGCCACAGCGCCTGTAAACCGTTTTGCCGTGCCAGGTAGCGGACGCTATGGGGAGACTTAGCGCAGAGCATTATGAGGACTACGATATTGTAAAATCCAGTCTTCTTAAGAGGTATCGCCTGTCTCCAGAAGCGTTTCGGCAGCGCTTTCGAAAAGCTACTAAGTTGAAAAACGAGTCGTACGTTGAGTTCGGATACAACTTAAAGCTCAACTTCGTTGAATGGCTAAGAAGTGCGGAAGTTTACGGAGACATGGCGAAGGTTGTCGAGTGCCTGTGCCTAGAGCAGTTTTACAACACAATTCCTGACCGAATGCGTTTATGGATCCTCGACAGGCCCGACGTGACCACAGTTGAAAAAGCGGCCGAGCTCGCGGAGGAATACGCGTCGCGTCATGCATCGCAGCAAAGTGAAGGGCGGACGCTCGACGCGTTTCCGAAGCAAGGCGCGGAGAATGGATCCCCAAAGGTTTTCAGACGCAACGGTAACGCGAAAGGCCCAGATCCAGAGAAGGAAATTGAGCAGACGTTGCCTGAAGCTACATTTAAAGACAAGAAGAACAAGCAGTTTGAAGCGCAGAAGCCGATAACATGCTATAAGTGCCTTCAACCGGGGCACCTTGCCTCAGGTTACCGAAATCAGAGTCTTGTATTCTCGTATGTCAGTGCCGACGATGAGAACTTATAGCTACTTAAGCCGTTCATGAAAGAGTGCACGGTGAACGGAAAGCGCTGCAGGGTACTTAGAGATTCCGCAGCCACCATGGATGTCGTTCATCCATCTTATGTCAGCGCCAAGGACTTCACTGGCGAGTGTGCATGGATACGACAGGTGGTGCAGGAGCACAGCGTTTGTCTTCCACTCGCGCGCGTCCGTAAAGAGGGGCTCTTTCGAACGCTCAGTACTCAAGCTGCGGTTTCGGCCAGACTCCCACCACAGTATTCCTACCTATTTTCGAATAGATCAGAAAAGTTTCTGAGGAATATGGGAACTTGTTTTGAACACGGGGAGGTTTGCCCGCTTACACGCTCAAAAGCACTAGAACTTGCTAGGCAGCTGGGCCATGATCCGCCTGCCTTGATAGACGCATGTCAAACGCCACAGCCGAACGCGGATGGCCCAACTCCAGAAAGCGTTGCCGATCTAGACGCTAGAACTGTTGCTAGAACAGATGCCGCGTGTCCGGAGGCGCAAGGGCAAGCTACCATCGAAAAATGGGGCTCTCCAGAAGAGCAATGGCATTTTGTTCCACCCATATCGAGAAAGGGGAGGCGTCGTCTACGGCGAAAAAAAAATATGCCAGGCAAACACGCTCTTCGCTTGAGCCTCGCCACCCCCCCCCCCATTTCAGGAATTCAATTTCAAAATGCGATGAAAAAAAAGGTAATGCAGATGGCTTAAGCGGCTGCTTCGAGTAACAAGTGTGCCTGAATGTATTGCAAACTCGCGTCTGCAGTGTATTGCAAAATGTAATTGTTTGTTTTAAAATAATGTATTCCTTTCACTTTCAGAATTGAGGTACTGGCTAATGCGTTGGGCATTAGATTTTTAACGCGATAGCGTTAGAGAGCTCGTGTCGCAGAAATTCCGTCGACGGTGTCGGGACCGCGGGGACCGTTGGTTGTGAGCGAAAAATCATCCGTGAGCGAAAAATCGAGAAAGAAATGGACAACTATGTCCATCTAGCGGAAAACATATCAAGCCAATGCCGCCTTTTCCAGAGGAGGCGTTGATCAGACAAACAGCGAACGCTAGATAATGTGCTGCCATCTGTGAGGCATTGTGAGACTCTTCATGGCCTCCGAGATGGCAAGCGCGCGGCGTGCATCTTGGAGGCCATGCGACTCTTGCTTTAGATCAAAAACCTGTATGTACCATTCTCGCGCGCGCGCGTGTGTGTCTGTGTGCGTGTGTGTGTAACAATACACATTAATAAGTATGCACTTAGTGGTTGAAGTGCGCACCAGGGGCCGGATTTCGCTATTGCGTTCAACTCTTAAAGGCGAAGCTTAAGGGTCCCCCAATTTTTGTTCCTGTCGCCTGCCAACATTATTGATTGTTTTAAACTGAGCCTGGTAGGTCTTTGGGTGAATTGTCTGGCGCTTGCGGGTTGCTTTCACCGAGGTACTTCTAGTGAAGCCACCATCAAGATCGCACTTCTGAATACGTACAACAAGGCCAGAACTGTTTTGAGTTTTCACAACCGACGCACCAAAAGGAAGCCATCCATACAGCGGTGTGTGTAATGGGTGTTGCTGTGTCGCCTTATCGTGGTGCACTTTCCAGGACGACAATTGTGCCGCGAACGACAGCGAGTCCAAGCGTCGCCAGCAACGCGCACTTCAGATTTCCACAAAGTATCCCTCTGGACAGTGGTTGCTGACCCTTGTCCATCGGGACAACGATACCCCGGCGGAGAAGCTGTTACGATCGCGCTACGACCCACCACCGTAAAGGCTCCCACAGGCTGGACCCCGAGCACGACTACCTGGGCAAGTGCCTTATGTCATCTTCGACAAATCACACAGGTGCGCACCGGGGCACCCAGGCGCTACGACGATTGGACGAAACGGCGCACCAGGGCGCCCCGGTGCGCACCAGTGCGATTTCTCGAAGATGCCATTAGAACCGAGCTGCATTATGGTGCAGAACGCGCGACCCCTGTGCAGTGCTCTCTTCCTTGCTGGCGTACCTCTCGGAGACACTGGACGCGTTCCTCGGAGACGCCGGACGCGTCCGAACAGCGGAGCTGCGCCCTCCTCCTCTTAGCGTCCGACGGCTGATAAAAGGCCGGCGCATCGAGCGTCGAGAGCTTCGGCTTCCTCATACTTTGTGTGTGTTTTTTCCTCGTCACGTATTAAGCGTATTTTTTCGTTGGCTACATTTTTCCTTGTCACTGCCTGGACATTTCCAGCCCAGTCCTTTGGCCCTCGTGTCATGTAAAGTCACTGTAACGGGAAAAGTACCGCGTTCCTTTTCTCTTCGCCGCCGCGCCCTTTTGGCGCCTTCGCCACACAAAGGGTCCAGCTCGCTCGCCTCGCCAGTGTCTCCCGGCCGCCGACGCACGGCGCTTTGGAGTGCGATTGTTCTTATAGCCTCAGAAAAGAGTGCAGGAAAGTTACGACATCCCGTATCGTTTTGACACTTCATCGCAAGCCTGTCGAGGCATCCAAGAATGCCTGGGTGCTGCGCTCTTGGGTGCAGCAGCCGGCGGGAGACGGGCAAATCCCTCTTTGCTATTCCCAGCGGGAAAAAGATGCCAAGCGACGGGCTGTGTGGCTGCACAGAATACGGCGGGAAAAGTTTGTTGCCAGGAATAATACCCGACTTTGTGAGGCAAGCGTTTCATTGAGAATTCGCATATGTTGTTTCGGGGAATGTTTGCGTCTCCCCGGCACTAGAGAGGGAGAGAGAGAAAGCTCTTTACTGAAAAACAGAGAATTCTGCCGGCGTATGTAAAGGCGCCTATACTAGCGCAGCTTGTTTCGCGTGGTAGCCGCAGAAAGTTCATGCACAGTAACATTGCCGGGCAGCTCTTAATTATGTTTGGCGTAAAATTGACGCCTTTGCGCTCAGATATAATGATCAGCGCATCATGAAAACTGACTGCTACAGATTGGTATTGCGTGACGTGAATGTATGACGAACATAAATAACAGGTGGCAACATGAAAATAATGGCACGCATGTCATGAAGGCATGATTTACATGCTCTGCTCATGGTTCACTTGCGGCCGGTTCGCGCTGGCCTCATATGCACCAAAATCGGTATTGCGTGACGTGAATGTATGACGAACATAAATAACAGGTGGTAACATGAAAATAATGGCACGCATGTCATGAAGGCATGATTCACATGCCATGCTCATGGTAGTGTCGCGGCCGGTTCGCTGGCTTGATACGCACCAAAATCGGTATTGCATGACATGACTGTATGGCCAACATAAATAACAGGTGGTAACATGAAAACATTGGCACGCATATCATGTAAGGCATGATTTACATGTTACCACCTGTCACTAACGTTTGTCAACAGAAATATCTCGTCATATCCATTTTGGTATATATGCATTTCATTAAACAACCGCGAGTGCCCCGAGACCATATCATGTAAATCATGTTTTACATGGGATACCTGTCATGATTTGCACGTTATAACCAGTAACTTGTGTTCGTCATACACTCTTGTCACGCCATACAAATTTTGTTGTGTATCAAGCAAGCGAAGCGGCCGCGAGCGCACCATGAGCGTGGCATGTAAATCATGCCGTACATGGCATGCATATCATTTATTTCATGTCATCACCTGTAATTTGTATTCTTCATACTATCATGTTATGCCATACCACATTTGGTGTACATTTAACGAAACGGCCAAGAGAGCACAAAGTCGTGGGCGGATAGATAGATCGCGGCGTTTGTGGTGTCCTGACTTATTTCTTGTGTCCGTGTTTGCACGCCCTGTCTTTTTAGAATGAATACTTACCAACTAGCTCAGCTCTCTGTTATTCTAGATAGATAGATAGATAGATAGATAGATAGATAGATAGATAGATAGATAGATAGATAGATAGATAGATAGACAGATAGATAGATAGATAGATAGATAGATAGATAGATAGATAGATAGATAGATAGATAGATAGATAGATAGATAGATAGATAGATAGATAGATAGATAGATAGATAGATAGATAGATAGATAGATAGATAGATAGATAGATAGATAGATATGTTCGAAGTCGCAGAAGTTCGCTAAGAAATGCTTCGCATTTAATAAATACCGACAACCGAGCGCGTAAATGCCGCGCAGTTTTCATTTATTTATCGCGTTTTTACGCGTGCGTGCGCGTGTAGGCAAGTGAAAACTGCTGCAGTTTCTTTCTGAATCAGTTAGAGAACAACGCTATGCTTCATTCGGGGCTGCAAGAGCGCAAGCAATGCGTAAAAAGTGCGTCACTCCGCGTGAAATCAACACCGCGCCGCCGCAGCTGGGGCCGCGCTGGACCAAATATGGCGGCGGGCAGGACGGTCGCGGTACTTTTCCCGTTCCAGTGACTTTAGTGTCATGCTACCCACGAGACCCTGGTGCATCTCGTAACACGGCCAAGTTCTTTTCAATATGCATTGCATACTGCATTGAACTTGCTTTTCTAACTTCTTTATATTGCCACGCGCGCTTCCTTTGCTAACAAACTCGAAGCCTTTCTTAGCGTACCAAAGGCACTTTGAGCGTTTCTTTTCACCCACTCTATGTATCTAGCCGCCTACGTCTCGGCGCAGCACTGGTCGCCTCCTTACCTTAGCATTGACCAAAATGCTACAACACAGACGCAGGTTGTAAAAGAAAAAAAAAGAAAGAAAGAAAGAGAAAAAAGGAAGAAAGAAAAAAAGGAAAGAAAGAAAGAAGAAAGGACACAGTTTGTGTGGGCTAGGTAACTCGTTTACAGCCAGATACTTCGGGCCATAAACGCATGGAACATGCTAACAACGTTAGAAACGGAAAAGATGGGTTTCTTGCACAGTACTATACTGCGTACAACTGGGCGCCTCTTTTCGAGGACACAGTGACTTGTATGTGCAGAGATGAGCGCACGCGAATCATCGTCGAGGCTGCGCAGATAGCACGTTAACACGACTCATGCGTGAGCAAGCTTTCCTTGCCTCACTCCGAGAAGGAATTATGGTTTCTGGAAAGTGTCGGTGCGCGCCTCTAGTGATAGTTTTTTATGTTTTTTTTTTGCTTTCCTCGATGTTTCTTCAGGTTTCTATTTTGGTATGTTTTTCGGTGTTTGAATTTTCGTCTTGCTCATCTTTGCATTGCTTATCTTTTGTCACGTGGTTTGTGTCACCTATATACTATCGCGTTCTGTACAATAAGACTAGTTGGAAGTTAGCGCTCGTCTTTGTGCACCGCTTGTCATGAGTTGCGTAATAACAATCGGCATGTTTTTCTTCAAATTTGACAAATCGATGTAGACGAGAGAGACCGAGAGAAGACTGTCTTTATAATACCAGACGGCCTATTCAAGTCCAACGCCATGGCCTTTAGTCTTTGCTCGGCATCAGCAACATTGTGACGCGTTATGAATATAACACTGGCAGGCTTGCAGTGGCAGACTTGCCTCGTGTACTTGCACGGCATCGTTGTCTTTCCCCCAAATTCGACAATCACCTCTGGTGCCTTGAAGCTGCACTTCAAGCAATCAAGACCTCCGGGCTCACCCTGAAGCCAGAAGAGTACCGCCTCGCGTACGAGGAGCTGTTGCTAACAGGTCTACAGTTCGTCCAGACCTGCTGAAAACAGCTGCAATCGCTGCCTTCCCGCCTACCACCGACAAAAAAGTCGTACGACGATTTCTCTGCTTGTGCGCCTATTACAGAAGCTTTGTCAAGAAGGCACTAATCAGCTCGCAAAGAGCGACGTGAAATTGAAATGGGAAATGGCGCAAGTTGAAGCATTTTCAAGAACTCAAACGACGCCTGCAGATGCCGCCGATACTTGCTCACGTCGACGAATACGCCGATGCGAAAATCCACACCGAAGCAAGCAAGATAACGCTCGGCGCCGTCTTTGTGCTGAGTACTGGCGGACAGAAAAGCGTATCAGTATGCTAGTCGGTCGCCACCCAAGGCTGAAGCTAACTATTCTACAACAGAAAAGTAGCGCCTTGCCACCACCTGGCTGCATCAGTCTTTCATTCTTACATTTACCGCAGGCCCTTCAATGTTCTTGTGTGGGCTAGCTAACTTGAAAGACCCTTCAGGTCGCCTCGCATTGTGGAGTCTGCGACTCCATTATTTCGACATTACCGCCGTTTACAAGTCCGGGCGAAAGAACTCTGACGCGGACTGCCTGTCTCGCGCTCCCGTCGACTGACGACTTCTCTGAATGACAGCGAGACGACCCGGAACTCAGTGGCCTGGTGGAATTGCTCGAGGCCAAGACCGCCGCAGTTCCGTAGGAATTCAAGAGAGGACTGGCGTCAATTTTATTGCGAAACGTCGTTATCGTATTGTAGAAATACCTTCTGGTTATACCCTCAGCATTGTGTCTAGATGTTGTGGAATATTTACATGCCAATCCAACGACTGCAGATCTCGGATTTTTCCCACATGCTTGCGAGGACACAAGAAAAGAAGTACTGCTGGCCTCGCCTCGCTGCGGACGTCACCCATTATGCAAGGACTTGCCGAGACTGCCAGCGACGGAAGACACGACCGCCCGTACTTCTGTAGCCCATCGAACCACCTTGCCGGTCGTTCCAGCCAATTAGGATGGACTTGCTGAGGCCGTTCTCGACATCTACTTCCAGAAATAAATGGATCGTCGCAGCTACCGGCTACCTCATCTGCTACGCCGAGACAAAAACGCTACACAAAGCATTGCCGCTGAGGCAGCCAAGTTCTTCGTTGAGAACATCGTACTTCATCATGGTGCCCCAGAACTCCTCATCGCCTACAGAGGTAGGCCTTTACCACTGACCCTTCTGGTTGCTGAGATACAACCAGACAAGCCACCGCCGGATCACATCCCGCCACCCACACACCAATTTACTCACCGAACGTCTACATAAGACCATCGCCAACATACTTGCCATATACGTAGACGTAGAACAGCGGCCGTATAATGAACCGCTGTTCCGTGTTCCGTATTCCGTTTTGGCCGCCATTAGCGCCCCGTGATTGGTCGTTTCAGCTGTCACTCAAGTGACGTGTCGGAAGCCCAAATTTCGGTGACGTCAAAATGACGAGTACGCGCTCATTATGCTAAAATATACGGAATCGGTTCCGTCGAAGCGCGGAACACCCAGCGAGTGGCCCCGTTTCGACGGAATAGCAAACATGGCGGTGCCGGCGAGCTTTTTCGTGTTGTTGGCGGCGATCGCTCGGCGGCTCGGCAGCACCGTGGGCGCCGTGGGCGCCCGACGACGCGCTCGACATGCCAGTCGATGAAAGAGTTCGGCGTCACTTTCGCCCGAAGAAGGGAAGGTGCGGCGGTTGTGCGACGAAGTGGCCAAGGAAGGCGCGCGACGGCGCGACCGACTGCGCTGCCGGTGGTGCCTGTGTGTGTTGTGTGGCCTTCGGTTTTTCGCGAGTGGCAGCTTTCAAGCCTCGTTTGGAAGTGAGGATACTATTGTCATCATGCAAGCTGCGGTGAGCAGACTGTGTGCGATGTGAGCAGACTGTGTGCGTTGTGGGTTCACTTCCCGTGGACGCCGGATGAAATGGGGGCCTTCAGTGTTTCCTACGGCTGCCGGCGTCATCGGATGCGTGGACGGCAGCGTTGCCGTCATCATTATTGCACCGAAGGGCGACCATCACAAGGCGGCATTTTATCCCCGCAAAGGGCATTATGCCCACATCGTCATGCTAGTAAGTATCGGTGTTTCCATCATTTCGAGCGCATGTCCGCGTAGCGAAATGTGGCTCACAGTGGTTCACGCTTTCGTCAGATCTGCGACGCAGATATCGGAATCCTGCCGTGAACCACTGTGTCTGGGCTCAGGCTACGACACCCACGTCTGGCGGACAGCGCGGCTGCGTGAGCGCATCGAAGGGGCCCGGATTGCCGCGGCCGTACCTTCTGGCCTCTAGGTGAGCAGAACTAAAGTTGGGATATTCACAGTTTGACCTAACGGAATCTTTGCTCGCGTTATGGCTAATGCCCTGTTTGATTAGCTCCAAGTACTTGGTATCTGTGACAACTGAGAGGATGTCGCTCGCTGCATGTGTGTCATCTTGCAGCTATCGGTTATCCGCTCCATAATATCGACAAATGACTCACATTGTCCTGACAACCCATTTGTAGTAGTCATGCTTCGCATAGTACGGGTAAGTCAGACTGGTGATGTGTATAGCATTACATCATGTAGGTCATTCTATCATTGCTATCTTTGTGTGGCTCAGCCTTGTGGATCCCTTACATTGAAGTAGTATTTACAACACACCACTTGTATTTGTGCAGGTGACAGAGTCACAGATGCTACAAACCAGGACCATGGCTCCTGACACCGCTCCAAGGCTGTCCTCTCAGAAACAGTGTTAAATAGGTAAGTGCTACACCGCGCATGCTGCAGCGCAGTCTGTAATGAAGCTTTGTATTGGGCTAATGAAGAGCTGCTCTCGCTGCGTTCAGCAGTGCTGTACCCTCCATTAGGAATCAGAATGTGCATCTCACGTTGCTACAGCATGTGCAATGTTGCACTTGCCTTTGCATCGCAGAAGGTGACAGAAGTGTTCATGATTTCAGCGATGATTACAATAGTGAGCATGGCAGTGTTGTCAGTGATGACCCCCAACCACTGCTTAGACAAGGAAGGTTATCACACTCCACATGTATTCCTGGACAAGCTGTCCGCAACGGTAATCCACTATTTGGCTAACTGCACCACTGACAACAGAACTAGGCAAGTGTCATTTCAGTGAGAAACATGTGCCTAAGAAGTAATAATAATATATGGGGTTTTCCGTGCCAAAACCATGATAAACCACACTGCAGTGGAGGACTGAATTTATCTTGACCACCTGTGGCTCTTTAACTTGAATCTCAATGTAAGTACAGCAGTGATCCTGCATGTTACCCTCATGGAGATGTGTTCGCTGTCAGCAGGAACCGACCCATGTGCTGAATGAAGTTCAGCAACGTGACTTCTTAAATTCTTAACCTAACAAGTACAAGAAAACGTTTTGAAGTTAAATTTCCTGGTAATAATAAATTTCTCCTGGGTTTCATCACATGCTGTATGACCAGGTCTTTCCCACAACGTCACTGCACATGACTGGGTCATTTTTATATGGCGGTACATAGGAACTTTTCATTTAGCAACTGTCAATATAACACACTGTACTCGGCGGCTGAGTGCTATATCCAATTCATTTGAAAGCAAGGGTTTGGTATTGTTTTTGTTACTGCTGATCGTCCTCTAATCACGAACACTCTGACCGTTATTGCTCTATGACTGGGAGTGCACACCAAGTCTTTGTCTCCTGACTTGCTGTATAACAACACACGGCTCGCCTTTTGTTTCACGCACAACTTGTGGGCACTGTGCTCTTTTGTTGCACATCCACCACACTGTTCCTTTTCAAAGGGCCAACTGATGCTGAAACAGATCGTCTGGCATTTCAAGTACCTTTTTCTCATTCAGAAGTGTGCTCATTTGTGAATACAGAAGTAATGTGAAAGAATATGTACGCAGTCTCTTCAAGACAGAACCTTGTAAAAAAAAGAATTTATTCGTGTTCACACCAATGCAAAGACGGCATATACTTTCTGTAAATAAACATACATTGTCAAACTGCAGTGTCATGTTTTTAAAGCATTACTGACATCTAATACATGCACAAGTTACAGGAAACATCATGCTGAAGGAAGCACAGTGTGACATCGTACTGCATGGGTAATTAATGACTACTATAATGCAAATACAGATGACATCAGCTTGCCTTTCTACTATAGACATATTGCGTTGCTAAAGGCATTATATGCGTTTCAAGGAGCACCTTTGTGGTCTCGTGTGGCAGGGACCAGTACTGTAAACAATGTCTGCACACCTCAAATTTTGGTTTAAGTTCGGCACATGTTGTCTCTGTTTATTGCTGCGTCCCATCGTACCGCATGAAAAAAAAGAGCGACACATGAAATGTGCACAGTGTACGAATCGCAAGGTACGTGGGCAATTGTACGCACAGCTATGCATTTCAGATATATTACAGAGCAGTATAGTACCCCTAACAAGATTGCTGTTTGTCAACGTTTATAAGAAAGGAAAGTTGCATAACAATGGTATTACATGAAGCAGCAAGACAAACCAATGTATACAGTGTGCAAAACACACCTGTGCAATTGACGGGATGCCTTCCTGAATAGCAGTAGCAAAGCTTTTTCTTACAGATATAGCTTCAACATTACATAAATGTAAAATGCATGTTGCAATGTAACTGGCCTAATTTGTTTGCAAAAAAAGTATATGTTTGGTTTTCGAGGGCATAACTTTGCAAAAGGATTCATAGCTGTGACCCACGCAAAAGTCAACTGCAGCTTCAAAAACGACACAGACTTCAGACACAGACTGCAGCTTCAAAAAGGACTGTGTAATTGTTTTGCTTAGTGTAAAAGCACCTTCTGTGAGTGGCAAACAGGCATATCATCCTTTAGTACAACTTGTAAAAACACTTGTGTCATATACAATCCTAATTCAAGTGACGACTACAGTCCTTTGGTGTACAGTCAAGCGTGGTCTGCATATCATTTCAGATAGCTGACTAGCACATGTCAAAAAGCTTATGAAGAGCAAGCACTGCCACGAAATCTTGCAGTGTCAGTTTCACTGTAGAGAGAGGCTATGCTTACAGGCTTGCCGCATGAAATGACGCCACATGATATGTGTTGTGTGCATCATTTCAGAAGGCTGACGATCACATATCAAAGCAACTTGTGAAGATGTGCTCACACTGCCACAAGAAAGTGGAGTATCGATTTAAAAACACTTATGCACTACACTTGTCACACCAAAAATATGACACGCAAGTAAAGAAACACGAAACAAAGAACAGAAAAAGGAAGACAAGTTAAAACGGAAATAAAGTCCTAATGTTCATGGCTGACCAGGTGGCTACAGCAGCAGTGAAGACTGGGGAACTCCAGGCCCAATGGCAGCCAGGAGATGTTAGAGAGTGCCTGCGATGCATTAGGTAGCCGAACGCATGCCTCTCACTCCATCGACAAGCTCCGGATGCTGCAGCTAGAAAACTTCACAATGTATTACAGGCCACTTAATGCAAGAACACACAGGAAACCAAACTAATGCTCCATCGGTTTGATTCGGATAGGCAGCGATGACAAGGGATTTGTCATTGAGCTGGAGAAAAAGATTCAACCGTTTTTTGTTATTTATATCTTTAAACCAGGGCCCAACCACAGGAAGTCAAATAGATTTGAAGTGTTGGTTTCACTTATTTTTGTTCCATGAAAATGTGACCCCCAATTGACTCCGCTTCTTCCTAACCTCGGTACAAGCACTTCAAAGTAGCATCGTTAAGTCTTCACATTTGAGTCTCCTTTACGTGGCAAAAAAAACTCGGAACTTGGCGAAAAACTCGTAGCACTTCTAGTCACACACACCAAAAACAGGCCCGCCGCTGCTGGAACGGCCTGACAGGTGGCTCCGTAAATTTCCCCCTCTTTTTTTTTTAAGAGCTCTCGCCGCAACGCGGTAAACCGATGCAGCATATATCAGACAGTTCTTTGCAGGCTACAACAATTATACTTATCACATCTATTCGTTATATCATCACAAATTAAACACCGTGGTGTGCATGTTAACGCAAATGTTTTACGCAACAAGTTTCTTCTGTGCAAGTTCGATTCAGCAGAAATGTACGTAAAATGCACAGGGGAAACAACTGAATGTGCACGTCCATGTACGCTGTAACTACGTTCGCTCACGCACCTCGTTCACGAAATCGAAAGGTGAAGCTTACTAGGTATCAGACGATAGAAGTACAGGCTCCCCCAGTTCATAACGATTTTTTTTTTCGCTGCCTGTAAGAACCAAATCAAAGTAAACATAACGCGGTAACGGCATGCTCGGCATTGTTTACTCACCTTGCGGCTAGAATTCTATGTTTTCCTTGCTCTTCGCAGCTTCCGATATTCCTCTGCGACGAAAATACTCCCCGGTAGTCGCGATCACATTCTTTCGCAGCATTATAGGTGACAGAACAGAAAACACGGCTCGCAGAGACGATCAGCTGCTTTTCTCGCAACGGCCGCCTTAAGCGACTTGGATTGGATGCAAAAGCGACACCCATGTGGCTACGACTCTCAAAATACGTTTGTTTTGCGTTTACTTCGCAATACGCTTCATTAATTTTAGCACCACAAGCTCATGAAACAAATTTATTTTCATTTACGTACAATTGTTGTTTTATCACACGCTCGCGGACGAAATAAAAGAGTTATACGGCCCCTTTGCAGCCGTCAACCAAGAAGTCACTAAAGCCCCTAGATTTTCCTTCCGAAAATACCTCAAAAATACTAGGGATTTCCCCAGAATTCCTAAGTAAAAAACGCCAACTGCCGCACTTGTCATGCTCAACAAGCTATGGGCGGCTACGGGCGCTTTTTATTGGCCAAATTCGAAAAACGTCGGGGCTTCCCGCGTGAGCGGTGCTTCAAGCGTGACGTAACAGGAAAAACGGAATACGGAACAAGGAATAAAAGTACATTATACGGCCGCAGGAGACGTTTTGTGTCATTCTTCCGTACGTCATCTTTGCATACAAGGCCGTGCAAGAAACGACGCAGATGTCATCATACAAGTTTCTCTACGGACCACCTTGTATCCTATTTGTAGCAGTCCGGGAACGCGCTCGACGCCATGCTTTCCGATGTGACCGACGAAAAAAACCTGAACGCCACCATCTGCCTTCAGAGAGGCGAAGCCAGACAACCCGTTCATCTGCGCATCAAGAGCCCACAAAAGACGGACAGCCGCCGGCACGACCTCCGACGAGGTCATGCAGAATATCAGCCCGGCGACCGCCTTTGGGTGTGGAAGCCAATACACCGCCGTGCACTCAGTGAAAAACTTGGTCGGCGATACTTTGGGCTATAGAAGGTGCTTCGATGTCTCGGCTAGGAAGTTATCGTGGACGGCATTGCGAACTCTTACCGGTGCCGCGCAGAACCTGAAGTCGTCCAGGCACTCCTTCGTCTTCTTCATGTTTTGTTACAAACATCGAGATGATGCATTTTCAGAGGGTGGCAATGCGAAGCGCGCCTTTTTTCCTATAATTAAATGCGATAGTCTTTCTTGGGGAACTTAAACGCAGAAATTTTGGTCTGTCTTTCTGTCTGTCTGTCTGTCTTTCTGTTTGTCGGCACGTCCTTCGATTCAACCACTCGGCCAAAGTTGAACCACTTGCCCAAGGGCCAGCCATCGTGAACGGCTGACTAGGTTCATACTTGTGTACATTGTTGATCAAAAAGCAAACATTACGCATATCTGAGGCGCAACATCACTAGGTAAGCATTAGGCGGTGTGTTCCTTTAACAGAAAATACATAGATACGCAATTTTAAAGACCTTGATGGTATGCGTTTAACGTTGAGACAGTAACGCGTTTATTAAAAGATTGCCACAGCTGAAGCGATCAGCGCTCCAAGCCGAGCAAGCGCGAGCGCCAACAGCCACCGTCTTCGTCTTCTTTCGCAGGCGTTCTTGTCTGCGCCGTACCATGTTACAAATCACTCCCCCGCGGAAAAGGAGCAATCCTGGCGACCTAAGGAACAGGTACAACTGGTGGGTCATAATGCGGCTTCAGTCGATCGACGTGAACAGTATCGCGGCCGCGACGACGGTGGCCCGTAGATGATTGAGCAGGCTCAATCATATAGTTAACTGGGGATGCTTGACGTAGGACGCGGTAGGGGCCTTCGTACTTAGGCAGTAGCTTTGTGGAAAGGCCAGGAGTGGAGGAGGGAACGCGAAGCCACACCAACGTTCCAGGCGAATACGACTGAGGAGGCAGGTTTTCGTCGTGACGGTCCTTCTGGCCCTACTCGCCCTACAATGTTACAACCCTAGTTTCTTAAGCTGCGCTCAAAATGCGACTGCGCTGAAACTTGTCTTCCTCCGTGCCCTCTGCACAAGCTCATGTTGTGTTTCGGTTTCGGTTCAGTATTGCATTGTACGAATGACAGGGGGCGCCGCTCTGGCATTGCTGTTTTACCCAGGCGACGTGTAAACAAAAGAGTGTGTGGAGAGTACTCGTTGAGTGCGGACGTTTCTTCTCCTTCGGCGCATCGCGCCAAACAGCCTCTTCGGGCTGGCCGGCGTCCCCACCGGTCGCGTTGGACCGCAACACAGCACTCGTGCTTCCCGACGTATTGCCAGATGGCGTCAATATCTCACGCAGCGCCTCTTCTATCGTCTTTAAACGACATTTGCAGCGAAGCACGCAGATACGCGGCCAATTTTTTATGTAACCGTCCGTTACGCGTCTACTAACTGCCTTTCGCAAACCACGTCCGATTGTATTGGAACCTTACGGATTATTTTAGAATGTTCCGGGAGGCTGGAGGGAGCAAACGCGAACAGTATAGTTTGGTCTGGAACAAACGCGGCCACCCGTAATAAGGCTCAAATGTTGAATGCAGCATAGATAAATGCCGACGCACCTCATCGCGAAGCTGATTACTCGACGGCCGACGACTGTTCTTGCCACTAGCAGTGCACAGCGTGATTTGCTTGTACCTTCAATTTCCATTTTCTGAGCACAAGTTAGGGCGAAGAAAGAGTGTCTTCTTGAACATGCCGACTGTGCCATTCAACGCCACGACCACGTGACATCTGCTAGAGGTGCTGTTGGTTGCGGTTCTAGACGCTCTCGTCAAGCCGTGAACTCAGCCACGCGCGCGAAGAAGACATCAACACCAACCTCCACCAGCGACCTATTCGAAAGCAACAAGTCCTACCGCCAGTGCGTGGGCCTCTACCCGATAAGACCTGGAAGACCAAGGCCCTGACTACGACTGAGGCAACTTTGACAGCTACTGTGCCACCGCCCGCGGTCGTGATGCAGCAGCCAAGGGAGCCACCGATCTTCCGGGGATCATGAGGTGAAAATGCAGAAATGTGGCTCGAGTCGTACGAGAGGACTGCGGCCTTCAACAACTGGGAACTCGAGAACAAATTACGCTTGATTTCTTTCGCATTGGAAGGGTGCGCCAGCACCTGGCCATACAGCAGGAAGTCGATCAGAAGAACTTGGAACAACTTCCGGAGCAGCTTCCTCGCAGCGTTTACGAGCGTCGTTCAAAAGGAAAGGATCGCCACTTAACTGGAAACACGGGTGGAGCTCCCGAATGAAAAAGTGACAATCCTTCCAGAAGAGATGGCCAGACTGGTCCGCCACACTGACCCTGACATGACTTAGGAGAAGAAAGTTCCTTTGCTCATTCGAGGTGTAAAGCAAGAGCACTTCGCTGGACTGACAGGCAACCCACCGCGACAGTCCAGGAATTTATCTCTCAGGCTACTACATCCGAGAACCCGTTGGGAACGCGCACCCGGCAATACAATCGCCGCTTGAGCCATTGTGCGTTAAGAGCTGCGGAAGGTGCTTTCTCAATCGCAGAAAGAAATGCAGTCAGTTGATGACATTGTCCACAAGGAAATTCAGCGAACACTGGGTGTTGCCGCACCACCACAGCAACAGCCGGAAGTTATGAGTTACGTTGCTGCACTGCGTCGTAACGCTCCCCCTTCGCGGCCACGTCAAGACGACGCAGCGCCGTAGTTTCAACGCCAGATACCGCCGCTGCCACCACCGGTGCCACACCACCCACCCGCCTGTTGTCCTGCGCTACGCGCCGAGGATGAACGACGTTTGGCTCACCCCTGTCCACCGCCCACTCTGATACCATTGAGGAGAAGCTGGTCACACCTACCTCCGCTGCAAGTACTGACAGATGGGACTGCGTAGTTTCGCCGTCAACGTGCCGCGTCCACAGCGGGGTGCCAGACCACGCCCCTATCGTCGACTACCTCGCAGGATCGCAGTGGACACCCCGACAACCTCCCCGACGATCGCAGTCGCCAGGCCGCGACACCTCACCGCAGCTCCGGCATTAGACCGGCCCTACTCGGGGCCGATCCGCGAGACCTTATCTGGAAATCTAAGGGCAACAACCAATGGAGGTGTGGTTGCTGTACGACTAAATGTCGAAGATGCTTCGCCGCCGCCGACGACGATTGGGGAATCATCAGGTATCTGCTCGTCGCCTACGACACAGTGCCTTGATGACAGCACTTCTCCGCCGAAACAAGATTTGACGACCCGAGGTAGCGGTATCAGAGCAACTCGACACAGCCGTGGTCCGGCCGCACGACCAAACCATAACGCAAGACGGCGAACCCCCGGCCTCGACCAGGGGCGTATCCAGGGGGGAGGGACACCGTACCCGTGCCTCCCTCCCCCGAATTTTTCCCCCATGGGATACGGAAGACAAAATGATACTCGACCCCACTTATCTGCCCGGACCCAATGTCGGATCAAGGAGGTGCCCCCTCCCGAAAAAAATGTCTACCTACGCTACTGGACTCGACATTCTTATAGACGGCGACAACATCGTCGGTCTGGTCGACACCGGAGCAGATTACTCTGTCATGAGCATACCGTTCGGGACGAAGTTGAAGAGCGTCAAACCCGCCTGGCAAGGCCCCAAAATCCCGACAGCCGGAGGTCACCTAGTAAGCCGGCAGGAATCTGCACAGCAAGAGTCATCATTAAAAATCAGATTTATCCCGCGAGCTTCGTAGTCCTGCAGCGTTGCTCGAGAAATGTCATTCACGGTATGGACTTCTTCAGGCTCCATGGTGCAGTAATCGACCTGAGATTCCAATGGATAACACTATCCATAAATAAGCACTACAGCCGCACACCCGGTCAATAAAACACGCCTTGAATGTGCAAGAAGTCCCGGTGTCCAACACCTGTTGTTCAACCCCGAGATTTGGGTTGCCCGAGGAGTAGCCGATCTGCACGGAGCGAAAGCAAAAGTCATGCTCACAAATTTCAGCAGTGAGTACAGGTACGTGAACAACAGGGACGACGGTCGCCTACATCGCATGAATGGCGGAATCCAGCAATGCTTTCGCCCTTACCGATTCCACCGAACCTCCAGCGACAAACCAAGTTCATCAACGAGCTTTCGACGTCAATCTGAGCTTTCTGAAGCATAAGCAAGAATATCTGGAAACCCTGCTTTTGTAATTCAATGACTGCTTCTCGCCATCGTCAAGAATCCGACAGACCACAGTCGCCACACTTCGCATTGTAAGAGAGCAAACAGCCCGACCACTCCATCAGGGCCCGTACCGAGTGTAGACGCGAGAACGCGAAGCTGTAAAGCAACAAGGCGACGAAATGCTACGTGGGTGTCTTCCGTGGTGTTAGCGAACGAGAAAGGTGGAAACGTATGCTTCTGCACCGATTATCGTCACTTGAACACAATGACGAAGAAATACGTGTACCCTCTTCCACAAATAGACGACGCCGTGGATAGAAAACACAACGAGAAGTACTTCTCTTTGATGGACCTCAAGAGCGGATAAGGGCAAATCCAAGTTGGCGAGAGAAAGAGAGAAGAGTGCCTTTGTAATACCAGACGCCTTATTCGAGTTCAAGGCGATGCGCTTTGGTCTTTCCTCGGCACGTGCGACGTTTGGTCTTTGCTCGGCATGCTTCATGCGGCAGACTTGCCTCGTGTACTTGGGCGACGTCGTTGTGCTTGTCTCAAGCTTCCACGAACACCTCCGGCGCCTTAAATCTGTTTTTGAAGCAGTCAAGACATGCGGACTCAACCCGAAGCCAGAAAAGTGCCGCCTCATGTACGAGGAGATTTTTTTCTTTTGGGCAACGTCCAGTAGCGCACCCAGGAATTCTCTCAGGGGGGGGGGGTTCAATTTTGAGAAGCCTATAGGAATGTGGGATGGGGGGGGGTGCGGGCACATTGCATTTTAAGATAATATACTGTGTAGGAAAGTAAACTCGCTATCATGTAGAGCAATGGAAAGTACGCTAATGTATTGCTCACCTCTTTTCCTGATATTTTAAACCTCAATTATTTCTCTTGTGATCTGGTCGCGACGTGCTGACAGCACCTCAGCGTCATAAAACGTAGGTGCGTAATGGCACCGCGCAACATATTGGGACAGATATGAGTGTGGATTCTCTTGTAACGAACGCTTGTGTTCCAATAGCCAGCGTGATGTTGATACATCTACTCGTTTGGCCTATGTATACTCGACCACAAGAAAGCGGCAAGTGGTACACGACACCTTTTTTACATTGCGCAATGGGAGTCGCGTGTCTGACCCCGCTATATTTTTTGTCGACTCCTGACAAGCGGTTTTTTAGTTTTCTCTTTATGATTTCAGAAACCCTACTTAACCTATTAGGCGCCGAACAAACAGCACTAACTCGAAAACGGCTGGCCACATTCTTCACGTTACTGCTACAAATTGACTCTGCTGCGGCGCTGGATGAACAATGCAAGTATTTCTGGGAAGAATTTTCTCGAGATTTTTTCCTCCTACTTCAATTCAACGGTTGTTGACTGGGAAGATGGCCTTTACATACAACGCTCTGGTGTTTGCATCGGCTCGCAAGTTGCTCCTGCGCTGAGCAACATATTTCTAGAAAGGATAGACAGCTCTGTTCAAGATTGTGTTGACAGCCTAGCGAATGAAGTAATTAGATATGTAGATGACTTTCTTGTTTTCGTTCAGGCTTCCAATTTTCAACAAAAAGTGCTTGAAGTTACCAAGGTTTTCCAAAAATGGGGTCATGATTTGGATTTCACCCATTGGTTACCAAAAACAACCGCCTACAGTTCCTAGACATCAAATTAGAAGTAAGAAATGACCATGTGTGTTGGAGGTATCGCCCACGCTGAGGAAAATCACTCCTTATATTCAGTGCAGGCAAATATAAAGTTATTAAGAATGATATTGCTTTTTCATGTTTGCGTTCTGTGCTGTTTAGGTGTTGCTGTGAGCGGATGGGCACTAGCTTCTCTGAACAGGTGACGAGGCTAAAAGCTGCCGGGCTTCCGGATGATATCATCCGGAAAACCGTCCAAAAGTTGATCAAGCGAGTAAAGATAAACGCAGACAATATACCGTTCATCCAACGCCGCAGCAGACTAAATTTCCTACAGTACTTACTATATCACAACATGAAGAATGTGGCAAGCCGTTGTGAAGTTAGCGTTGTTTTTTCGGCGCCTAATAGGTTTAGTAGGGCCTCTGGAATCGTTGAGCGAAAATTAAAAAAGCGCTTGTCAGGAGTCGGCAAAAAAGACTGCGGGGTCAGACACGTGTGTAGTGTAAAAAAAACATGGTTGATCCCTCGGTCATAGCAATCGGTATAACACGAAAGTTAAACGTGTCTTCACAGACGTAGCTGAACGTTTGTTGTGCATTGTTTCGCCCCGAGGGCTGAGGAATGAATGCGACAGAGGCGTAGCCAGAAATTTTTTTCGGGGGGGGGGGGTTCAACCATACTTTATGTGTGTTCGTGCATGCGTTTGTATGTGTGCGTGTATATATACGCAAGCAAAACTGAAAAATTTCGGGGGGGGGGGGGTTGAACCCCCCCAACCCCCCCTTGGCTACGCCCCTGGAATGCGATAGCAACAATTGTAATGCCACCCGTAGAACGGCAAGTAGCTCGAAACTTCCAACGCATTGCTCAAGCAGAAAGGACGCACGGAACGAACATACACAGGATGAGCGCGAACTAACAACTGTCACAGCTGGACAGTTAAAGCGCGCTGGTCAAATACAAAGGACGCACGAAACGAACGCCAAGTATACACAGGATGAGCGCGAACTGTCACAGTTGTAACTTATTTGCTTGTGAGCACCGCGCTCCTTTCGCAAAAGCGGCCGCTGCAGTGAGCGAAATGACCTTCGTGCTCTCTGTAACTTGAACGCAAACTCGCGGTGAGAGGGCAAGACGTACAAGATAAGCGCGCGCGCAGGAGCGAACACGCCCTGTAGAGACACACGCTCATCTCAGCACGGGGGACGACGACATTTAAAGCGCCCTCTTCGAGCCCTTCGCGCCATCTCGTTAGTGATAACGAAAACACGCTGATGTACCCTGATCTCTGAGTACCGCCACTGGCAAATGGTGTATATAAATAGCACGCCGTTAGTATGACGAAGAACGTGCCGTTTGTGGCGGAGTCGTTTCGCGCTGCGCACTGGGGATCGGGAGGCCGCGAGTTCGATTCCAGGTGACAGAACTTTTTCTTCCTAGTTTTTTCTTTGCCATATGTTAGTCTTTAAATTTTACAACGTCATATCCGTGACGGAAATGCGTTAGCGGAGCTGTAGTGGACCCCGGCATAAATCACTTTCGTGTTAAAAAGGTGTCGTGTACCTCTTGCCGTTTTCATGTGGTCGAGCATACATAGGCCAAACGAGTAGATGTGTCAACATCAGGCTATTGGAACACAAGCGTTCGTTACAAGGGAATCCACACTCACATGTGTCTCAACATGTTGCGCTGTGCTATTACGCAGCCATCTTTCATGAAGTTGAGGTACCGTCAACACATCGCGACCAGATCTCAAGAGAAATAATTGAGGCTCACAATATCAGGAAAAGAGGTGAGCAATCCATTAGTGTACCTTCTATTGTTCTGCATGATAGCGAGTTTATTTTCCTAGATAGTGCAGCATCTTAAAATTCCTTATCTTAGAGAGTACACGTGGTTTGTTTCCGTTTTTTTTTTCATTTCAAGAGGCAATGCTGGCGTGCTGTGTCTTTTCCGGCTTTTGTTCGCTCAAATAAGGTCACATGTGTGTGAGGGCTGTGTAGACTTTGTCGTTCTCTTTTATTGCGATAGCAATTATATGGACAGTCTCGGCTGGATTTTTCCGTCGCCGTCACCATCGGCATGCACCGTATATATATAAGTATTATATATATAAATATATATATATATATATATATATATATATATATATATATATATATATATGTATATGTCCCAAAGAAAAGCAATTCAGAAAAATGCTTCCGAAGCGCGGAATCGAACCAGCGATCTATCGTTCCGCGGAGCGTGGCGCTCACCACTACGCAAAAAGCGCAGATCCTTCAGGTAGCTAACGGCGAGCGTTATACACACACCCATTACCGATGGCAGGACTCAGAGACGACAGGCGCTTATAAGCGTTTCTTCATTACCAGCGAGATGGCGCGAGGAGCGCGTCGGCGAGCTCGCTCGCTTGTTCTTATATTTGCGCAGAGAGAACCTTGCCCTTCCGCTGTCTGCTGGCGCGCTTTTCTCGTGGTGAGGGGAAGAGGGATGTTTCAAAATTTCACCGTGATGTCCGCGCTCATGTTACGGAGCGTACGAAAGTCACTCGAGCTCAAGGGACGCCACTAAACGAACAAACAGAAGATGAGCGCGAACCCGCAAGTGTCACAGCTCGACACTTGAAGCACGGTGGTTTCCTTCGCTGCTTCGGCCGCCTTTGCAACAGGAGCGCTGTTCACACTGAGAGTATCCATTGGCGAGCCTCACTTCGTATTGCATTAGTTTCTTGCTATCGCATTCATTGCTTCGCCCTTGCGGCGAAACTGACTTTTTCTTCTTTCATATGCCTTTATTAACCGTTCAGTTGCAAGTCAGCGCTGTGGTTTGTGCTTCTATTTCATTCGTCCGCGTCGTCATTGCGATGTGCTAAAGATCTTCAAATGGATCACTGTGCATGGAGCCAACCTCTCTGTGGAGATTGCGTGAAGTAGGAACATTCCGGCCATATCAGAAGTTTTGGTAATCGGCAGTGTTTAGTTAACTCTTCCATGTAAGATTAGGAGAGCACTGTTTCTGAAGTAGTGTGCCACAGAGCACTTTGAGCGATCCACATTCCTGCTATTCAAGCTTGTAAATTGCATAAGTACGTTTTACCATCAATGTCGTAACTTGGATTTCGTATTGTATAAACCTGGCCTTGTAGAGCCGTCTCTAGAGGACAAACCAATTCCAGCGACGAGCTCACTTTGCAGTGTCCCGGATCAATGCCTCCTCTGAATACAGCAAAACCTCGGCGATACAATCACGGCTCTTACGAATTTTCGGGTCGTACGAATTTTATGGCGATCCGAAATTATATGGACACTCTCGGCTGATTTTTGCCGTCGCCGTCGCCGTTATATCCCTGATATATATTTGCATGTATATATCAAACAAAGAAAAATAAAGCAGAAGAAAAAATTTCCAAAGTGCGCCAGCGGGTACGAACCTGCGACCCCTCCTCAGCGCGCCGCTTTGAACAACTCGGCCACGCGCCCCCGGTTGTGTATAATACTAACGGCGAGCTATTTATATACTCCATTTAACGCTGGCGATATGCAGACCTCCGAGGTGCTTCCACGTGTGCAGTATCCCCCGCGAGATTGCCCGCAGGGCGAGCTTTAAAGCAGTGATCTTAGATTTTCCTTCTCTTTGAAAACTGCCCTTGAGACGCGCACTAGAAGTGCCCCATGTCTATACCCACACGCGATGTGTAGCGCCCGTTAATCAATGCGTCGAACGCCACCACGCGGCAGGAGACGCGGAGGGCCACTCCACGCGCCGCAGTTTTCAAGAAAACAAGAATATCTAAGAACGTTCACTCGTAGCACATCGCTAAAACACAAATAACTGGCACAGTTGTTAGTTCGCGGCCGTCCTGTGTATTTCGAGCGTCCTTTGTTGTGTTGGAGCGGCGAAGCGCGCTGCAAGTGCTGAGCTGTTACCTTTGTTCGTGGTCATCCTGTGCGTGTTCTTTTTGTGGGTCCTTTGCGCTTGATGGGCGCGGTATTAGTATCGAGCTGCTTGGTGTTCTTCTTGTGGCTTTGTAATTGTTGCTATCGCATTCATTGCTTTGCCTTTGCGGTGAAACTGTGACGTTTTTTTTCGGTGGTCCCGGCCAAGTCCTGTAATGTAATGGAGTACGAATGTTGCGAACCAATTGTCACCCCGCGATGTTTGATACGAAAGTACGCTACGACGCAGATACGCACAGGTGCTGCCCGCGCTGTCGCGGACGACGCGACAACCACGTGCGGGCGCGGGAACCCAAGCGCAGGCATGCGCGCCAAGCCGCGAGATTAATAGCATAGTGCCACGCCCACTTCTTGTCCTATTTTTTGGGTTTGACCTGCAAGGGCGGTTATCAACGCTCGACGCTGCCCGCGAAGCAGTGTTCGAGAGACTTCTCGATTGTAGTAGATCGTTTTGTTAAGATTTCGCGCCGCACACGAATGTTCCAGCTTTATCGAGAGATAACGTCGCCACCAGCGATATCGCTGGAAAGTTCCATAGCACCTGTATAAAAACCGACGCACTTGACCGCTTGCCAGTTGATCGACGGACGACGCCCTGTTCGCCGCTATCATTGTACAGCGCGTATTGCTGTAGTACTAGTTCTCATTTTCCCGGCCACAAGTTCGGCCAAATAAACAGTTTCATTCTGCAAACGCCGACTGCTTTCTTCGTCGACGTCACGACCACGTGACATCTGGTGGAGGTGCTGCTCGTTCATGTTCCGGACGCCCCCGACAAGCCTTGAACCCAGCCCACGTCGCGAAGAAGACACCGACACCATCAGCGGCAGTCGAGCCAGCCGCAGACTGGAAGGACTACCCCCACAATACGGACCCCTACCGGACAAGACCAGGATCACAACGAAGACGACAACAGCCACAATGACAACCGCTGTGGCGCCTACAACGGTCGTCATGCATCAACCGAGGGAGCCGCCGACATTCCGCGGATCACCATGCGAGGATCCAGAAAGCTGGCTGGAGGCATACGACCGGGTCTCCACGTTCAACAACTGGGACTGCGACGAGAAGCTACGCCATGTCTACTTCGCCCTTGAAGATGGCGCAAGGACCTGGTTCGAGAATCGAGAGTCCACGCTAACATCATGGGACCTCTTCCGCACCGGATTTCTCAACACCTTCACGAGCGTCATCAGGAAAGAAAGGGCTGAAACCCTTCTCGAGGCCCGTGTACAGCTCCCCAATGAGAACGTCGGACTGTACACCGAAGAAATGACTCGCCTATTTCGCCATGCCGATCCAGCCATGTCCGAAGAAAAGAAAGTTCGCTTCCTGATGCGGGGAGTGAAGGAAGAACTCTTCGCCGGACTTGTGCGCAACCCGCCGAAGACGGTCTCTGAATTCCTTTCCGAGGCCACCACAATCGAAAAGGCACGAGAAATCCGCACTAGGCAGTACAACCGCCGCATTCCTACGACGACCTACGGGGAGGTTCAGGCGCTGCAGTCTGATGACCTGCGTGACACCATCAGAGCGATTGTGCGGGAAGAGCTGCGCAAACTGTTACCTTCGCCGCAGCATCAAGTGCATTCAATCGCCGACGTTGTCCGCGAGGAAGTCCGGCAATCGCTTGGAATTCCCGAAGCACCGCAGGCTCAGCCAGAAGCAATGAGCTATGCTGCTGCAGCCCGACGCAACGCCCCACCCCCTCGCCCACGTCAAGACGCCGCATCGCCGCAGCAGTTCCGCCGCCAGGCACCGCCGCCACCACACCGACGCCATACCGCCCGCCGACAGGACAACGCTGCGCCCCCCGAAAGACCGACGTTTGGCGTGCCCCTGACAACCGACCGCTCTGCTATCACTGCGGGGAAGCCGGCCACACATACCGCCGATGCAGTATCGACAGATGGGGCTACGCGGATTCGCCGTCAACGCGCCGCGCCCGCAGCCAGGCGAACGGCCTCGCGACATCGACGACTACTCACCGGAACACAGTGGGAAGAACGACGACCTTCCGCTCGCCGTCGCGCGGCCGCTACATGTCACCGCACCGCCGGCAGTACACTGGCCCAACCGGGGCCGGTCGCCTAGCCCGTATCCGGGAAACTAAGGGCAGCAACCGATGGAGGTGCGGTTGCTGTACGACGAACTGCCGAAGATCCTCCGCGGCCGCCGACGACGACAACGCGACGAGACCTTCAGAACACGACGCAAACCGGACGGAGCCCTCACAACGAAACTTCGCGGCCCGAAGAAAACCTGACGACGCAACGTCGAAACAGCGGGACAAATCGACGAAGCCGTGATCCGACGCCACGACCTAACCGCAACGCAAGACGACGAACAAGCGACCTCGATGTTCTTATCGACGGCCACAGCGTCACAGCTCTCGTCGACACCGGAGCCGACTATTCCGTCGTCAGTGGGCCATTCGCCACCAAGCTGAAGAAAGTAAAGACCGCTTGGAGTGGACCAGAAATCCGGACAGCTGGAGGCCACCTGATAACGCCGATTGGTGTCTGCACGGCGAGAGTCACCATCAATAACCGCACTTATCCTGCGAGCTTTGTAATCCTACAAAACTGCTCCAGGGATGTGATACTCGGAATGGACTTCCTAAGTGACCACGGCGCCGTTATCGACCTGAGGTCTGAGTCGATAACACTAACCTCAGACAAAGCGCTCCCGCCCCACGCGACGCCAGGGAACCATGCACTGAATGTGATAGAAGAGCAGGTGACCGTTCCGCCACGCTCCAGCGTCATTATTTCCGTTGGCACCGAAAAACCTGCGAACCTTGAATGCGTAATCGACGGCGATCAGCAACTACTCCTGAATCGTCAAATTTGCGTCGCAAGAGGTATCGCCGAGCTGCATGACGGTAAAGCAAAGGTACTGCTGACAAACTTCAGCCACGAATATAGGCACCTCAACATGGGTACGACGGTTGCCTACATCGACGAATGTGTAGCCGCCAGCGATGCTTTCGCCCTCTTCGATGCTGTCGAACCTTCTTCGACGAATAGAGGTCCCGAACGGGATTTTGACGTCAACCCGAGCCTTCCGAAGGTCAAGCAAGATAAGCTCAAAACCCTGCTCCTGCAATACAAGGACTGTTTCTCGTCGTCATCGCGGGTCCGACAAACGCCCCTTGCTAAGCACCGCATTATAACAGAAGAAAATGCTCGACCACTCCGTCAGAGTCCCTACCGGGTTTCGACGCGGGAACGGGAGGCCGTGAAGAAACAGGTCGACGAAATGCTATGCGACGACATCATCCAGCCGTCGAAGAGTCCGTGGGCATCCCCCGTGGTGCTAGTGAAGAAGAAGGATGGGACTCTTCGTTTTTGCGTCGATTATCGTCGCCTGAACAAAGTCACGAAGAAGGACGTGTATCCCCTTCCCCGGATAGACGACACCCTGGATCGATTACACAACGCAAAGTACTTTTCGTCGATGGACCTCAAGACCGGTTACTGGCAAATAGAAGTCGACGAGAGAGACCGAGAAAAGACTGCCTTTATAACGCCAGACGGCCTGTTTGAGTTCAAGGTCATGCCTTTTGGTCTTTGCTCGGCACCTGCGACTTTTCAACGGGTTATGGATACAGTACTGGCCGGCTTGAAGTGGCAGACGTGCCTCGTGTACTTGGACGACGTCGTAGTGTTTTCCTCAAACTTCGACGAACACCTTCGGCGCCTTGAAGCTGTACTTCAAGCAATCAAGACCTCCGGACTCACTTTGAAGCCTGAAAGTGCCGCTTCGCGTACGAGGAGCTCTTGTTCTTGGGTCATGTGATCAGCAAGGATGGTGTTCGCCCGGACCCGCGGAAAACAGCTGCCATCGCTGACTTCCCGACGCCCACCGACAAGAAGGCCGTACGCCGTTTTCTCGGCTTGTGCGCCTATTACAGACGTTTCGTCAAGGAATTTTCACGGATCGCCGAGCCACTGACGCAACTCACGAAGGCCGACGTCGAATTCAGGTGGGAAACATCGCAAGTTCAGGCATTTCAAGAATTGAAACGACGCCTGCAGACGCCTCCGATACTTGCGCATTTCGACGAGCACGCCGATACGGAAATCCACACCGACGCAAGCAGCGTAGGACTCGGCGCCGTCCTTGTGCAGAAGACCGACGGATTGGAAAGGGTCATCAGTTATGCTAGCCGGTCGCTATCAAAGGCAGAAATCAACTATTCCACCACAGAAAAGGAGTGTCTGGCCATCATCTGGGCTACATCGAAGTTTCGCCCCTACATCTACGGCCGGCCCTTCAAAGTTGTGAGCGACCACCACGCCTTGTGTTGGCTAGCCAACTTGAAGGACCCTTCAGGTCGCCTCGCACGGTGGAGCCTAAGACTCCAAGAATTCGACATTACCGTCGTTTACAAGTCCGGAAGAAAACACTCCGACGCCGACTGCTTGTCTCGTGCCCCCGTCGACGCACCGCCGCAGGACGACCACGATGATGACTGCTTCTTGGGAACCATAAGTGCCGACGACTTCGCTGAACGACAGCAAGCCGACCCGGAACTCCGGGGCCTTGTGGAATACCTCAAGGGCAGGACCGCCGTTGTTCCAAAAGTATTCAGGAGGGGATTGGCGTCATTTCTCTTGAAAAACGACGTCCTCGTAAAGAAGAACTTCTCTCAAGCCCGGGCTGACTACCTCATCGTTGTACCTTCGGCACTGCGACCAGAGGTTCTGCAGGCCCTGCACGACGACCCGACGGCTGGCCACCTCGGCTTTTCCCGCACGCTCGCGAGGATACAGGAAAAATACTACTGGCCACGCCTTCCTGCCGACGTCGCCCACTACGTTAAGACTTGCCGAGATTGCCAGCGACGGAAGACACCACCGACTAGGCCAGCGGGACTTCTGCAGCCAATCGAACCACCTCACCGGCCGTTCCAGCAAATCGGGATGGACCTACTGGGGCCGTTCCCGACGTCGACTTCCGGCAACAAGTGGATCGTCGTAGCAACTGACTACCTCACCCGCTACGCCGAGACAAAGGCCTTGCCCAAAGGCAGTGCCGCCGAGGTAGCCAAGTTCTTCGTGGAGAACATCATCTTGCGCCATGGCGCCCCAGAGGTCCTCATCACAGACAGAGGTACCGCCTTTACTGCGGACCTAACTCAGGCGATCTTAAAATACAGCGAGACGAGCCACCGCCGCACCACCGCCTACCACCCGCAGACCAATGGCCTCACCGAGCGTCTAAACAAGACCATCGCCGACATGCTGGCCATGTACGTCGACGTTGAGCACAAGACGTGGGACGCCGTCCTTCCGTACGTGACCTTCGCTTACAACACGGCCGTCCAAGAAACGACGCAGATGACGCCGTACAAGTTGGTCTACGGAAGGAGCCCGGCGACGACACTGGACGCCATGCTACCGAATGTCACCGACGAAGAAAACCTCGACGCCGCCGCTTACTTACAACGTGCCGAGGAAGCTCGACAGCTCGCCCGCCTGCGCATCAAGACCCAGCAGCACACCGATAGCCGTCGCTACAATCTGCGACGACGCTTCGTGGAATACCAGCCCGGCGACCGCGTCTGGGTCTGGACGCCGATACGCCGACGTGGCCTTAGCGAAAAACTCCTTCGGCGATACTTCGGACCCTACAAGGTTCTTCGACGTCTCGGCGCTCTTGACTACGAGGTCATCCCGGACGGCATTACGAACTCCCAGCGACGCCGCGCACGACCTGAAGTCGTCCATGTCGTGCGTCTTAAGCCGTTTTTTGCACGTTAGCGAATCTGGGGACGCTACTTTTACCTTTGTTATTGTAATTTATTTATGTATGCACTTGTGTTTTTTTTCTCTTCTTTGTTCTTTCACAAGCATCGGGACGATGCTTTTTCAGAGGGGGGCAATGCCACGCCCACTTCTTGTCCTATTTTTTGGGTTTGACCTGCAAGGGCGGTTATCAACGCTCGACGCTGCCCGCGAAGCAGTGTTCGAGAGACTTCTCGATTGTAGTAGATCGTTTTGTTAAGATTTCGCGCCGCACACGAATGTTCCAGCTTTATCGAGAGATAACGTCGCCACCAGCGATATCGCTGGAAAGTTCCATAGCACCTGTATAAAACCGACGCACTTGACCGCTTGCCAGTTGATCGACGGACGACGCCCTGTTCGCCGCTATCATTGTACAGCGCGTATTGCTGTAGTACTAGTTCTCATTTTCCCGGCCACAAGTTCGGCCAAATAAACAGTTTCATTCTGCAAACGCCGACTGCTTTCTTCGTCGACGTCACGACCACGTGACAATAGGCTATCAATAGCGCGTCATAGCCTCCGAGATTGTGCGCACGAATCTTGAAGGTCTTAATGCGCCATCGAATTTAGATTACACATGGCGTTGGCACTGCGCATTTTTTCTCCAATGCGTCTACGCGTGCTGCTGTGCGGCAGCATCGTTGTACTGAGTTCCCTCGCGCCTGCTACGTCGATGCAAGCCATGTCCTCGCAATAAGACGTCATATGAAAGGTGGACGAGGACATCATGGAGGAAGCGGACCGTCTTGGCGAAGGGGCTAGGCCTCGCACCGTGAACATGCATGATTATTGTGTCAACTCAGATTTGCACGGGAGACAGCGACAGTGAAAAGAACTTTATTTAATAGTCCTGAGCAAAATCATGAAGGGAGGCCTAGGGCTCCCCAAGTCCCCCGAACATTTTAGCAAACCTCCCGATTATGCGGGCAAGGCCGTAAGTCTCCCGGAAAATGTCCCCAACACCACCGCGACAAAAAATAATAAAATCAAAGGACAGCGGAACTAAAATTTCCTGGCCTTCATCTATCACGTGCAAAGTGCTCCTTAAGATACATTCACCGCGGTACTTTGTTGTCATGCGGAAAAGCGTAATAATTATAGGAAAGGGCCACTAGCTGTCCCGGGTCACAACACAGCTGGTTCATTACACATGCGCGCGCACCATATGTTTACGAACACAAGCATAATCGTTGACGTCCAGAAAGTTCACTGACAATCACTCAGAGCGGTTCATGGCGTTACTGCGGCCCCAATAAACAGTAGTCGAAAGCGGACGGCAGTTATGTTGTGTCGCATACATATTTTCATGTTTTCTGGCGATAAGAATTTCGGATGATACGAATATTTTTGGTAACCCCGGGAGATTCCTATGTGCATGAAACATCGCTTTTTAGCTGCGAAGCATCTCTTGCTTTTTCTTTTCTAGTGCTTGATTTCATCAGCATATTAAGTAAATGCCGAAAGTACGCTTAGAATATTGTATTTCTTTCTATAACCTTCATAAGCGTTTGTTCGGTTTTAGAGAATTTGGCTTCACTACACTGTGATCGTCCCAAACACACACACATACAGATATATATATATATATATATATCTGTATATATATATATATATATATATATATATATATATATATATATATATATATATATATATATATATGTGTGTGTGTGTGTGTGTGTGTGTGTGTGTGTGTATGTGTGTGTGTGTGTGCGCGCGTCACCGCCCAATGCGAAACCCACTTCAATGAATGGAGACCTTATGCCCTGCCACGGTGGTCTAGTGGTTACGGTGCTGGACTGGATCGAATCCCGGCCACGGCGCACATATTTCAATGAATGTGAAATTCTAAAGGCCCGTGCACTTTGATTTAGCACCTGATGGTCGAAGTATCCGGAGCCCGCCACAACGGCGTCTGTCACAATCTTATCGTGGTTTTGGGACGTAAAACATCAGCTATTATAATTTATTATATCACATGATGACTTCATCTGTTAACATCGTCACTTGGTCAAGGGAGGCAGATCCCGGAAGCAGTACTAAACCATATGCGGCGCATGAATCTTGCAATGCCTCCGATCATGAAAGCTGGGCAAAAGCATGTTAGCTCCAGCAAGTAGAAGGGGGAATCGTTACATCGACTGAGAAGAAAAAAAAAGCGCCAGCTCTGCGTAGAAAACGCAGCATGGTCACAGCGACAGCTCCAAGAACGGCCTTGCTAGAGTCCGTTATAAACTGTCTAGGGGAAACTACTACAGGTTCAACTGCAAGGTACCCACTACGCCATAAAGAAAGAGAGAGAGAAAAGACATTTATTTGGTCCGGAGGGAAGGGTATGAGATGTTTACAACTCCAACTCATGGCTAGTCCCATGTCGGGACGGGGAGGCCGAGCCTCTCCGCCCTCTCACGGGGCTTCCGGACAGCCAGGAGCTGGACGTCGTAGCTGGGGTCGTTGATAGCAGTGGTCCACCAGGCTTCTTGACTGCAGTCCTGCAACGCAGGGCATCGCCAGTGTATGTGTTTCAATGAGCTAACGTCACCGCAGTCTGGGGATGTTGGATCTATCTCCGCATGTATCCTACTCATGAAGCTGCTTGAAGGATGCGAATCCGTTTGCAGCATTATCAGCGTGATAGATTGTGCTCTATCAAGTTTGTGTTGAGGGGGTGAAAACACCCGTCTAATCCCCCTGTAGTGCGAGGTAATCTCGTGAAAGGTGGCGAGTGGATCGCCCAACTCGAGCTGTTCCGAACCATTAGAAGGCCCCACATATCGCCGCGGCATACGAATTCTCACGCACGATTATGAGCGATCTCGTTGGGGTTCGGTTGGCCCGGTATTAAGTCCGGACGCATGTGAGCCAGGAACCAGGCAATATGGTGAAGTACGTCCTGCAAGGGCCTGCCGTTAATGACCCTCGCGCCCTCTCTTGAGATTAGACCCGCCTGAAAAGCCCTGACGGCAGCTCGTGAGTCAGTGTAAATGGTGGTGCGTTTCGGATCCAGTAGTGTCATAGCCACAGCTATCTGTTCAGCTACTTCTGCCATTGATGTGCGCAGTGAGGCTGACGAGAGAAGGTCTCCTTTGTGGTCGACTATAGCGACCAAAAATCTGCAAGCGTCTTCGTGACGGGCTGCGTCTACGAAGGCTTCTGTACCTACTGGGTTCTTCATGAGTGCTTTGGCCCTCGCAAGCCTTCGACCCTTATTGAATTGTGGATGGGCGTTTCTTGGGAATGGGTCAACAATGAAGGATTCCTTGACTTGACTGTCTAGTTGAATAGCCTCGCCTTTGTTAATGCCGGGTTGCAGGCCTGCGGCAAGTAGCAGGTCCCTTCCTGCTTTAGTTCCAGATAATCTGATAATTTGTGCCATCCTTTGTGCTTCTTCTAGCTCATCCATGATATTATGGACCCCTAACTTCATAAGAGCTTCCGTAGTGGTTGTAATTAGGATACCGAGCACTTTCTTGATACTTTTGCACATGAGTGTATGTATCTCATTCTTTTCTGATTTTGTCCGATTAAGAGCAGATGCTGTGTAGTTGACGTGGCTCATAAGGAATGCATGATGAACCCTAAGCAGCATGCCCTCCCCTATTCCACCTTTCCTACCGGAAACTCTCATGATTAGCCTAATGACGTTTTCCGTCTCTGTGGTTAGATGAGCTATGGCCCTGGCATTACATCTTTTTGCATCTATCACGAGACCCAAGATCTTAATAGAATCAACTCGTGGGATGTCGTATCCGTCTTTGTTGTGGACACGGATGGTTATTTGATTAAGAGGGGTTAAACCCGTAGCTCCACGTCGTGCTTTTCTATACAGCAGGAGCTCAGATTTATCCGGAGAGAGTGGAAGTCCTGTGTCTGCCACGAAAGACTCTGTCGCATCCAGAGCTTCTTGGAGGGATTGTTCCACAGCAGCCTCTGAACCCCCTGGACACAATATTGTTATATCGTCCCCCTGTAATGCGTGGCCGATGTGGGGTACTACTGCAAGCTTGCTCGATAGTTTGCTCATGGCGATGTTAAATAGAAAAGGGGGAATGACCGGCCCTTGTGGAGTACCTCTGCTCCCGAGTGCATATACTCGGGAAGTCAAGTGCCCTGTCCTTATGGTCGCCGTTCTGCTTTCCAGGAAAGACTGCACAAAAGAACAAAATCTGTTTCCCAAGTTCCAAGCAGGTATTTCTTTAAGGATGCATTCGTGTATTATCTTATCGAAGGCTTTAGTTAAGTCTAGGGTGAGGATTCCCTTGACATCTTTGCTCTGGGAGTTAAATATTTGCGTCTTGAGCAGAAGCATAACATCCTAGGTAGAAAAAGCCGATCGGAAACCCACTACGTTGTATGGGAAGAGCCCTTTGCGCTCGATGTATCAAGATATTCTGTTATGTACAGCATGCGCCATAACTTTGCCAATGCATGAGGTTAGGGATATGGGCCGCAGCTTCTTCAGGCCAGGAGACCTGGCTGGTTTCGGGATTAGGATTACCGTGGCCGTCTTTCATTCTGAGGGGACCAATTCGTTCATCAAAACCTTGTTAATCTCCTTAACCATGGTGTGAATCACTACGCGATAAATAATAATTTTTGTAAAGATGGGAAGCACCCACTACGCCATTGTTCGTTATTCCGCGGAGAAGCGAGGTACCACCTACATATATGTAAGGCATTATGTGTACTTTCTTTACCCAGCGGCTGATGACGATGAAGAATTATGGCTGAGCCCTTTGTAATGGGTTAGAAGCTTTAAACCACCCACTCTTTACTCGATTCGCATTGTGGGACGCCTGGTTGTTATTTTGCTCTTCTACCACGCTTTATCACATACGTTCAGTGGCGTAGCCAGGGGAGGGGGCGGGGGTCACACCAAGCCCGTGCCCTCTCCCCCCGCCCGAATTTTATTTTGCCCAGCATACAGAGCACAAAATGACACTCAATCACATGTGCCTGCCCGACTTCCACTTCAGATGAAGGAGGTGCACCCCCCCCCCCCCCGACAAAAAATTCTAGCTACGCCCCTGCGTACGTTAACTTGCTTTCTTCGCCGACATGAAGAACGTATGGTGTCTTTTTGTGAGTGAGCATCAGACACCGGCACAGCTCTGTTGTAGAATACTCGGCAGCCATACTGAGGGCCTGATTTTGAATCCCATTCTATCCTGTCATTTTTTTTATTTTGTTTTTTTTTGTTGTGCGCGATAGCGTTTACGGTCACCGGTGGCGACGGCGGACAACTAAGGCACTGTTGTTTAGATCTCATAACATCTTTCGCTGTAAAAGAAGAAGATGGCTTTTGCCTTAGAGATGTTTTATGCGAATGCATAATCACTTAATGGCTTCTTAGGAAATCGTACAGTCGCGGAAACCAACTTCCGTCGGTCAAGTGCATACGATGGGCAAGTCATTCTGGCACTTGACAGGGATCACAATTGGGACCGGTGCCACTGCAGCCAATGAGGCGTGTATAACGACTTGTGAAGGCCACCCCAAGACGAATCCGGTGAATCACACTTGCGATGTGTCGCTTTAATTTACAAGTCATGCGGAACTTCATTTCCGGATCCATTTGTACAGTGCCGGTGTCGTCGCTCGGGTTTCGAAAAGTGCTCAAGAGTGAAGCTGCGCATTACGCACCGAAGCAGGGCGTTCGTGTCTGGTCGAAGAGAAACAATGTATTGGTTTCGATCGATAAATTGTGCTCTGGGAACTCTAATGTCGTTAATTTCTCCATCATAGCTTCATTAATACAGGAGAAAATCAAGTTGAAAGTTTCATTTTTAAATTTCGCGCCGAATTTTCCCGGCGTGTCGTCACGGATTTCAAAGCGTACTTAGCGAATTTTGACACCATTGGCTCAACACAATTGTGCCAAACTAGGTGTGTTAAGTCATGGCTCCTCAGAGGACAATATGCTTCATTTTTACCGATTATGAACTACGTAATCCCTAGTAGGTGCCGTCAAAACATGTGACGTCACGGCGAATGGTGCGCAAACTTCAAAGTGGCGTCCCCACCCACAATTTGTTTTTGCTCGTTTTCTCGCTTATTAAGTGTGTTCTCGCAGCAAGCGTGGACTTTTTCGTATCCTGAAAGAGTACTTTCAGTTTTGCTCTTTAATGACCCTTAAAGCGTCCCCCAATTTTTTTTGTAGCACAATATGGGAACCGTTATATCTACATTGGTCGAACCTTAAAATTCGTTCCAAGTAGACACGCCATGCGAACCAAGCGGCTAAGGAGGAGGAGAAGAAAAACGGAAAGACAGGGATGTTAGCCAGTTCTCAGACGGGCTGGCTACCCTGTGCTGGGGAAAGGGGAAGGGGGAGTGAAAGATGATAGAAAAGGGATGTTACAAAAAGAAAAAAAAGAACAATAGTACGATAAACGACACTGCCTAAAGTCTGTCTATGAGATTAGTTTTGCGCAAAAACCGCAATAACGCTTTCAAAGCTTTCCGTGCCGAGGATGGTTTCGGCCAGTGTCCAAAGATCGTTTCCTCCGACAGTGGACGATTGTCAAGTCTATTTAACGCTTTGGACAGTTCTTCTCTTTGTGCACTGAAGCGAGGACACTCACAGAGAAGATGGGCGATTGTCTCCTCGCAGCTACAGTTATCACATGTCGGGCTGCTGGCCATTCCAATTCGAAATGAGTAGGCCTTCGTGAAGGCCACCCCGAGCCACAGGCGGCACAGGAGCGTCTCCTCAGCTCTAGTTATTCCCGACGGAAGACGGAGCTGTAGATTCGGGTCCAAGTTGTGAGGACGGGCGTTGGTAAATTCCCTCGAGTTCCACTGCGCCAGTGTCAGTTCACGTGCATGGGAACGAAGCCTTGTTGCGGCGTCCGTTCTTGACAGCGGTATAGCTGCACAATGGAGAGCATCATGGGCAGATCGGGCAGCCTCATCAGCACGGTCATTTCCGTAGATACCGCAATGGCCCGGTATCCACTGATAGATTAGGCTGTGGTGCTTCTCAATGGCGCGGTGATGAAGCAGTCTTATGTCAGCGACTAACTGTTCATTTGGTCCATGAAGATATGGGGACATAATGCACTAGAGCGCTGCTTTGGAGTCAGAGAAGACTGACCATGCCTGTGGCGTTTCTTCCACTAGGAACTCTAGAGCAGCACGGATGGCGGTGAGTTCTGCAGCCGTCGATGATGTCAAGTGCGACGTCTTGAACTTTATGGTGACGGATTTCTCGGGTATGACCACTGCGCCTGCTGAGCTTGTAGAAGAACCTGAAGCGTCAGTATAAATGTAAAGGCGTCCACTGTGTTTTTCATGCAGAAACAATAGAGTGGCTTGCTGTAGGGCCAGATATGACGAGTGCTTTTTCTTTTGTATACCGGGAATGGTTATCAGGGCTTCCAGTGGATGTAGACACCACAACGGCAACGGCGATCTTGCTGCGTGCGTGAAGTTCGTGGGAATCACTGCGCTATGCGAAGCAATAATTCCGCTGAATGCAGAGTGTGGCCTAGCAGCTGGAAGTGAGGCAAGGTGGTGTGATGGAATCCGGGCGGCATGTCTTATGTGCATTCTTAAAGCATCGACGCGGATGTATGTTGTGATGGGGTGATCACGAGCGATGACGACAGTCGCTGCTGAGGACGCGCATCTCGGAAGCCCAAGGCATATCCTCAGTGCTTGAGCTTGAATCGACTGGAGTAGGCGTAAGTTTGTTCTTCGGGTCCTGCCCAGTACAGGTAAACTGTAGCGCATGAAGCCGAGGAAAAGAGCAGTATACAGTTGAAGCATCGCTCGTACAGATGCACCCCACGATTTTCCCACAAGAAACCTTAGGACGTGTGTGATTATGGCGAGCTTCTTTTTCATGTAGGCGATCTGGGGGCTCCAGGACAAGTCGCGATCTATGATTACTCCCAGGAAACGGTGGGTCTTCACGTAGCTGATCGTGCGCCCATTGATTTTGATGACGTATGGGGTCATTACCTTGCACGTAAACACAACCACTGAGCATTTTTCAGACGACAGTTCCAGTCCCCGTCCTTGGAGGTAGTTTGCCGTCAGTGTAGCCGCTCGCTGAAGCCTGGCTCGTACGTGTAGACGCGTGACCCCTGACGCCCAGATGCAGATGTCGTCTGCGTAGATTGACAGATGCACAGACCGCGGAAGAACGTCAACAAGACCGATGAGCGCAAGGTTAAAGAGTATGGGGCTCAGGACTCCACCTTGAGGTACGCCGCGACAAGTACAATGTTGCGTTGTTGCACCATCTTCTGTCTGAAAAAAGAAGGTTCTGTCCTTCAAATAGCTGTAGATCCAGTGATAGACGCGGCCCCCCAATCCAATGTTACCCAAGGCGTTCAGGATGGCTTCATGCAATACATTGTCATATGCGCCTTTCACGTCCAAGAACATTGCTGCAGATAATCTCTTTATGATTTTTGTTGCTGCACAGACGTGACAAGGTCAATAACATTATCTATAGAAGACCGTCCACGCCGAAAGCCGGTCATAGCATCGGAGTATATCTCGTTGTGCTCCAGGTACCACTCTATGCGAGTCAGTATCATCCTCTCCATCACATTTCCAAAACAGCTGGCAAGCGCGATGGGTCGATAGGAGGCCAAGTCCAGAGGAGATTTACCTGGTTTGAGCAGGGGGACAAGTCGGCTGGACTTCCACGAAGGAGGAACCAATCCGTTACACCACGAGTCGTTGTATACCGCTAGGAGGGCACGCCGACCTGCTTGTCCGAGGTTACAAAGGACCAGGTAGGTGACGGCTAAAATTTCTCAAGTGAAATATGCGCTTCAACCCAAGTAATTAAAATGTTAATTATTCATCTTCATGTCTTCCGTGGAAACACGTGACAAGGGGCGGGCTCTCTTACGCTAATGCCACCGAAAAGTTGATTGCGGCTGAGCTAGCTCTACGCAGATTGGTTCGTACAATTATCGGCGTGCGCACGAGGAGGGCGACGACCCTCCCTAAACATCTGAGCGGGGGCGCCAAATCTGCACCATAATTTTACTCATTCACACCTGTCCCTTCACTTCTTAAAGTGCAGTGATATAGCCATGAAGCTTTAGGATGATAATGTCGGCCGAATACCACTGATCCTGCATTCGAAAAGTGCTACTTCCCATATTACCCCCGTAATGCCGAGTACCATGGCAGGCCGTTAGGGAAGCACGTCATTGCTTAATTTTTAAATTTTGTGCCCATTGCACAGCTCCTTTCTTTTCGCACTCGTGCAACGGGCAGGGGAGGGCGGTCACTGCGATGATACTGCTCGCCCCCTAATACGGAACCCTGCGCACGCCTATGCATACAGCATTGATCGCACAGTATGGGGGTCTGCTAAATTTTTCTAGCAATGTACCCCCGTGAGCGAAAGTATACGGACCACGAAAACGCAAGCCGAAATCGCTTTCTACGCCGTCTAGTCGCAAGTAGTCTGCTGTCGAGAGCATTGCATTGACGGAATCGCTGTCGAGAACGTTACTCTGACGGAATTTGTAAAAGAAATTCTCTTGACAGCAGACGGCTCGCCACTAGACAGCGCAGACGGCAAAGGTATACGGACGACAATGGCCCGTATACTTTTGCTCGCCGTTGTGCACTTCTCAAGCCTGTATGCATTTATGCTGTATTCAGCTCTCGACGCCTATGTTTTTGTACACCCGCATGTCTCTACACTCGCCGGGGCCATGTTTTTCGCAAACTATGCCGCAGCCACTGAAATGTGTAACTCATAGAAGGTTCACTCGAAAAAGACGTTTTACTATTTCTGGTGAGTCCTGACGTGCGACATATATAGACTTTATTGGGAGACATGTTACAAAAGAAAAAGGGAACTATATTGGGTGCGGTCTCCTCTGCTATGGGACAGCTGCATGGAGTGGCCCTAAAACATTGCACAGGTCGCTAATTAGTGCGATTAGAAAATTCACACTGTCCCTTATGCATTTTCCTATGATGACTCCAAGGCGAAAGCCATCTTTTTTTTTCCCAGATGATTTTATAGATGGCCACCCACCTCTCTCCGAGAGCAGCTTCCTGCCCCGAACGTTTTTGTGCACTGGCTTCGAAATCGGATGCACTGCAGACTTTCTGCACATGGTTTTGTAATGCCTCCGGGATCGGCCTGCCCTTGACCAAGCTACGATCTCATGTGATGACGTCAACATGTGAGCTCACATTATGCGATATTATAATGGCATCAGTTTTGGTGGCCTTTGACATCCTGATAACGCCATATCGTAACGTCATGAAGTGATGAATATTTGTGTCCCTCATGTTGATGCCGCCGACTGGCCCTATTCGCGTTTGATAAGGTATCTATGCCTTTCGCGATAAAGCAGTTGGCGATTTAGGGTACAAAGGTACTCTACTACAGCGAAACTTTACTTGATCGAACTTAGAGGGATCCCAGGAGAAATTTTGTTGAAGGGATAGTACCCTGAACTAAAAGAGCTATGTTGCAACTTATCAGGAACTAAAGAAATCACCAGCTATTGAAATAAAATTTGAAAACTTTTATTAGTAATGCTGCATATTTGAATGTGAATTTCCGCTTATTTAGCACGTTTTGAAGAATGTAGTAATTTTTGCTGCACTTGAGCGCTTGGTGCTGCAATGGTCATGAATTGAGTCACTGTGTTCAAGCTCTCATAAACCTTCTCCGGAAAAACATGCTGCTGGGCAGCGATGGGCGTCATTTTTTCCCGGGTCACCAGTGCTTTTTAGTTGAAATTCTTCGTGCTTTCTCTACAAGGCTTACTTCTTCCTCCATCATCCTCTTCTGCCTGAGGTAGGACCTTCGGTACAACCACTTCTGTTGACGGAGTGGGGCATTCTCAACGCGAGAGTCTTAGGTGACATAGTCCTCAAAACACAAGGGGTCCTCTGTACCCAGTCTTTCAGAGAAATCATCATAAATATGACGTAACAGGCATTGGGTGGTGTCATAAAACATGTTCGCAGAACTAAAAAGCGCTTTGCACTAATTTAGTTAAAGTGAAATGCGTCAGCATTGGGCCCAACTGTTCTTCAGCGGGGGATACGTACGTACAACCACGGCCGCTCGATGAAAAACACACGGTGCGGCCTGCCGCGTGGAGCGGATACTGCGTGGCGCGCCTAGTGCTCCTGGCTGCCGCCGCGGCGCCACCAGCTAGGGGAGCCTCCGGGGAGACCGAAGGCGAGAGAGGCGGAATTATTGCTGCGGATCGCGGCTTGACAGCGCAGCTGCTATGCGCTTGTTAGTTTTTAAAGGGTTAAAACTTGCTCTAGGGTTAGCTATATTGGCAATCGTCCTACCGAATGTACGCCGGCGATGCTTCAACCTAAATATAGCAAGTGTTAGTTTTATCTGAAGTGGTTGCTCATGCGAGTTGCGATTTTTCGCGTCATGTTTTCTCTCTTTTGTTGCCGTTGCGCTGTTCACCCTGTATAATGTTTGTTTGTGCTACAGTTATTTTTGCAACACGAGAATCGCTCATTTACAGGTGCGGTTGTGTTTCCGGAAAGATTGTTGCTCACATTTTAGAAACAAAAGCATTGTGATCATCACGGGAGTCATAATTGCTTTATTGCACGTGCGTGAGGAAAGGATCACTGTGTTATTGGAATCACAAGCGCAGCACTTTCCTAGCCAAAGGTTCTTGCGCCAAGCGTACGAGACGTTCAACAGACATATTAACATATCCTGCGCAGTTGGCAAGAAGCACTCGTAAGAGATTTTTGATGAAAACTTTGCAGACTTCCATGGCGTGGTCATCCGCCCCGCAAGTCCACTTTCAGCACTTCCATGGTCATAGAGAACAGCTGGTCACCTTTCGCACGTCTCGTGAAAAAATATCCGACAGGAATAATATATGCTGTTGACAAGCCTCTTATTACAAAAAAAAAAAGTAATCGGTTTGCCACTTGGGGCACCGCTGTTTAGTGCTCTTCTTCACCACGGTCAACGAGACCAAAAAATTTCTCGACTTGTCGGTCGTATACGACCCTCTGTTCTATCGCCTTCTCGTTAATGATCTGGGAGCAGAACGCTTCTTGCTCTACAGAGAGACCCTTGATTTCGATGCACAGCCGCTCCTTTATCTACGAAGTGACGCCGATTTCACCTGTTGAATGGCCTACATATTTCTGGAGCGTTCAGTGACAAGGGAGCTTAAAGAGGTTTCTGGACCTCGCATGCTCTAACCTTTGTAGGAGCATGCTTTCCAAATTACACATTCCCTTAGAATGACGTCGCTGTAGTCGGGTTTCTTTGTCGAGAAACTGCGGACTTGGTTTCTAACGAACTCGGCAGTCTTGTCACCTTCCGCAGCACCATTGAGCACCTTCATAAAACAGGCAATGTCGTGGTATTTTCATAAAACTCGCGCGCTCCTCAGCCTTATCCACATTTTCTTGAAGGGCCTGCAGCGCTCCTTTCATAGGAGCGATCTTCGCTTGGAAGCAGGGCGTTTTTGTAGCGTCAGCTACACTTGCCTAGCCGGAGCCGATTTCGCGTGGATCCTCATGAGCCGTGCTGCGCATGCGCGAGGATCAGTGATGTCACATAGCTGGCTCACCGGAGCCGGCATCTCACGCACTCTCCGCCACCGCCGCAAGCGACTCGCGGCTGCTGCTCTGTGGGTTCGGGAGGAGTGGCGTCGTAGACGCGGCAGACACACTGGCGCCGGCGCGCGCGCCGACTCCGCCACCACCGCACGCGACTCGCCGCTGCTGGTCTGCGCATTCGAGAGGAGTGACGTCGTAGCCATGTCAGACACACTGGCGCCGGCGCGCGCGCAGCTATTCGTGTTCGCTGTGCAGTCACCGTCTGACACTGCGCTGGAGCCGCTCGATAGTGCCTCTGACTGGCATTTGCAGGTGGGTAACGCCTTGGAGAAGCAGAGCGCAAATGCTGCTGAACGGCCCAGAAGAGCCGAGAAGCTTATCTCATCGGACCCTGAAGTAGTTGCCTGGTAATTAGCGGTTGAGCGTTCGAAGGATGAGCAAAAGAAGGCTAATAATCTTAGAAAATCTGGAAAGCTAAGAATAATCAGCTGAACCTTTGCTAACGCTACATATATCCTGGCATGGCCGAGCTAAGCCACTGCAAACTTTTTTTCAGCTTCTTCTGTTAGTTTAACAAGGTCAATGTAGTTTGGCATGATGCATCTGAAAATGATGATATTTCCACACACGTTTCATTTCCTAGTTCGGAGTTGTTGGGCGTCGTGGCTTCAGTGCTGTCACTTGACGAGCCGTTTTGGCTAATGACAGGCCTGTCGTTTGAAGCAGCATTGCCGGAGCACTCTACCCGCGACTGCGCATTATCATCTTCTATTTAGCGCGGCCACTTCTTACTCGGAGCAGGCGTGCTTCTCGCGCTCGCGTAGCTTGGATAACCGGGAAACACTGTCGGCACAGGCGTTGGCAAAAGTATCCACAACTTCTCGGTCTTCTTGTAGTCCTGCTCCGTAAAATGCAAGGCGCACACTAGGGACCTCTCATTCGGCTGCCATACTGTTCCCTTCGCACCGGGTCCTTCACGGGAAATGTTTCGCAGCCATGCTGCACTGCCTTCTGCGTTACTGGGAAACTAGTTGTAGCGTATTTGCGAGTCCTTCGATGCATTTGTGGGACACAACGGCACACAGCAGTTGCGCGGCATTTTGCCTAACGCATAAAATATCACACTTTCGCAAACTGTCTCGAGTGACACTCAGTGCGAGCGATTCATGTGGAGAAAAAAATTGGCCGCGTATCTGCGTGCTTCGCTGCAAATGTCGTGTAAAGACGATAGAAGAGGCGCTGTGTGAGATATGGACGCCATCTGGCAATACATCGGGAAACATGAGTGCTGTGTTGCGTGCTGGTAGTCCCGGCGCAGCAGCAGGCGAAGACCGGCGGTGACCAACGCGACCGGCGGGGACGCCAGCCAGCCCGAAAACGCGGTTTGGCGCGAAGCGCTGAAGCAGAGAAACGTCCGCACTCAACGAGTACTCTCCACACACTCTTTTATTTACACGTCGCCTGGGTAAAACAGGAACGCCAGAGCGGCGCCCACAACCGGCAGCCTGAAGGCCGCCCACAAGGCTGCTTTTTCATTTTTTAAATATTTTTTTCACCTTCTTGGCCTTCTCAAAACTAAAGTTTTTCAACACCAACCCATGCCATTCGTACAGTGCAATACAGAACCGAAACCGAAACACAACAATGAGCTCGTGCGAAGGGCACAGAGGAAGGCAAATTTCAGCGCAGTCGCATTTTCAGCTTTGTTGAAACAGGGCTCACTAGACGACGACGAAGTAAAAGAAGGCACACGACAGGCAGCGCCTGTCCTGTGCCTTCTTTTACTTTGTCGTCGTCCAGTGAGCGCTGTTTCAACAAAGATGAACGCATACCAACTCGCTCAAGGTTCCATTCTTATGCATTTTCAGCGCAGCTTAAGAAACTAGGATCCTTAAAATTACGTATGTATGCATTTTCTATTAAAGGAACACGCCACCTAATACTTACCTAGTGATGTTGCACCTCAGATATGCATGATATTTACTTTTTGATCGACAACGTTCACAAGTATGAACAGCCATACCAGTTCAAGACGGCTGGCCCTTGGGCAAGTGGTTCAACTTTGGCCGAGTGGCTGAATCGAGGGACGTGCCGACAAACAGAAAGACAGACCAAAATTTCTGCGTTTAAGTTCCCCAAGAAAGACTATCGTCTTTAAAACAACCACTATCTCGAGCTACCCGCTGAACGCGCGCTCCTTCCCTCCCGCGCGTCGCGCGGAGCCCTTGCCTACTACTGGCGCCCTCGTAGCGAAATGCGGCTACAACTGTAAACTCTGCTTCCACGCTCCCGCCCACTGCCTGCGCCGCGACGCGGCAGGCCGCCCCGTGTGTTTTTCATCGAGCGGCCGTGGTACAGCTAAATAGTTCGTTTAACTGACGTTCGTTCAAGTGCTATTTTACTGTATCGGGAATACTGTAATCCTCAGAAGCGATAGAGCCTCAGTGGCACACTGTGACGGAGCTAATGTGCCCTTGGAAATCGCGTGAAGTGGGGACATTCCGGACCTATCAGAAGTTCCGGCAATCGGCAGTGCTTAGTTTACTCTCCCGTGTAAGATTTGTAAACCACTATTTCCGATGTAGCGTGCCACAGAACACACTGAGCGATGCACATTCCTGCTAGTCAAATTTGTGTGTATTACTTAAGTGCGTTTTACCATGAATGTCGTAACTTGCGATTCGTATCGTATAAACCTGGCCTCGTGGAGCCGTCGCTAGAGGACAAACCAGTCTCAGCGACGAGCTCAGTCTGCGGTGCCCGGATCAGTACCTCCCCTGAATACAGTATAGCCAGAGTTCTTCAATACTTTTACCAGAGTCGTTCAATACTTTTACTGGTCATGAAGCTGTGCCGTAACTCTATGGGGGAGCTTTGTGCGCTGCAAGGGAGGGCCGCGGCGCAGCGCGGCGTCCAGTCTATTGGCATCGGGCAGACGGCTGCGAAGGAGGCTACCGGTGTCAGTGCAAGATATATTGGCGAATCAGCGCGCAGTTTTCGCTTTATGCCCTGTATTGTGCCTGGGGGTCGGTAAGGATGCCGCGTACTTCTTGCGTACGCTGCATTTAATCAGGAAACAAGAGAAATGACGAAAAGGTGTCGGTGCTCTGGCTGCCTGGAGACAACGAACGGCGGGAAATGTGGAAGCGCGCCATACCACGATGAGGAACCGGTGCTTTCACATTTGACTCCCCGCATGTGCGTGTCTGCGAAAAGCACTTCGATGAGATTGTCTTTGTTCGGGTTCACCAATGTCTAGTCGGAGGTGGCGTTGTGACGTGCAGCGCGATGTTCCGAAACTTGCCGGACGCTGTGCCGAGGATTTTCGACGGCCTCCCGGCGTATTTGTCTAGTGCAAAAACGCCTACACAACAAAAACGTAAAAGATACACACAAGGCATGTGCTGTACATGTGTAACAGAGCGAACATCTGAACCAAATAAAAAGCACATGGCTGATCTCTGTCATAGCAATGGTATAACACGAAAGTCAAACGTGTCTTCACAGACGTAGTTGAGCGTTTGTTGTGCATTCTTTCGCCCCAAGGGCGAGGAATGAATGCTACAGCAACAAATTTTAATGTCACGCGAAGAACGGCAAGCAGCTCGAAACTTGCAACGCGCTGCTCAAACAGAAAGGACGCACGGAACGAAACATACACCAGATGAGAGCGAACTGTCACATTTGTAACTTATTTCTGCGTGAGCACCACGCTCCTTTCGCGAAAGCGGCCGCTGCAGTGAGCCAAGTGACCTTCGTGCTCTGAACGCAAGACGCACGAACCTCCGTGATCACGAGATAAGCGCACGCACGAGCGACCACGCCCTGTAGAGGCGGGCGCTTGTCGCAACGGCGGCGACTTATAAAGCACGCTCTTCGAGCCCTTCGCGCCATCGCGCTAGTGTTAACGAAAACACGTTGTAACACCGATCTCTGAGTAGCGCCACAGGCAAATGGTATATATAAATAGCTCGTCGTTAGCATTGCGGAGAGCGCGGCGGCCGTGGCCGAATCGTTTCGCGCTGCACCCTGCGGAGCGAGCGGTCGTAAGTTCGATCCCCGGTAACGGAACTTTTTCTTCTGTTTTTTTTTTTCTTTGTCCACTGTTAGTCTTTATATTTTAGAACGTCATATTCGTGGCGGAAATACGTCAGTGGAGCCGTGGTGGACCCCGGCATATAACACTTTCGTGTTAAAATATTTGGTTCCGAGTGCTGGTATGATGATGATGATGCAAACTTTATTGGAGTCCAGCGAAGACGCAAGGGAGACGCCGCGCCTCCCGGCTAGTCCCACGTATCATAGGGTTTTAATTTGGTGAAGCAATAAGGGATTCCTAACCCTCGTGCAAAACAAGCCTGGTTCTGACACGCTAACTGGAGATGTAATCAACACCTGATGAAGACCAATACGCTTACGAATGCGGGAAAAAAAGAAAAATAATTTAGTGGATGTAGCAGCTCAAGAGCGGAATAAACTCACAGGGTCTCTTAAGCATTCGCCTTAGTCTAATCGAATGCTTAAAGCCATCTTCTTCTTTGACAGCGAAAGCTGTTATGAGATCATTTCGCCGGTCGTTTTTGGCGGTGTAGTTGTCAGCCGCCGCCGCCGCCACCGCCGCCGGTGTCCTAAACCACTATCGCTCGAAATAAGAAAAAAAAACGGAAATAAGAAAAAAATTCCACGAGGTTCGAACCTGGGCCCTCTGCGTGGGAGCCCAGTATTCAACCTCTGAGCCATGCCGGTGCTTGAAACTGCTTTGCAAATGTCCTATACAGGCTTCATGTCGGGAAGGAACCACATTAACATATGCAATATAGCGTGGTAGAGGAGTAAAATAAACACCGAGTGCCGCACAACGCGAATTGTGTAAGCAGGCGTCACACAATGCGAATTGCGCAACGAGAAGGTTGTTGAATGCTTCCAACCCATTAAAAAGGGCTCCGCCATAATTCTTCATCGTCATCAGGCACAGCATCAACAAAGTGCGCATAATGCCTTACATGCGTTTAGCAGGTACCACGGCTATCCGTAGAATAACGAAAAATGGCATAATGTCTGTTTTCCTACTTCTCAAAAATTGCAATGATTTATAGCATAGTGGGTTCCTCGCAAGTGCACTAGTATTAGTTGCCAAGGAAGCCCATAAGCGCATGATCCGTTTTCTCTGGGTCTCAGTAAAGTTCTTCGCCCCCCTCCCTCTCTCTCCCACGTCAACGTATGTTATATAGTATGGCGGGAGAGGGACATAGCGACCGGGCGTCACCTAATGCAAATTACATAACTGGTGGGCCGTTTAAAGCTTCCAACCCATTACAAAGGGTTGAGCCACAATTCTTCATCGTCATCAGTCGTCGCATCAACAAAGTGCACATAATGCTTACAAACGTGTAGCTGGTGCCTCGCTTCTCCGCAGAATGACGGATAATGGCTTAGTAGGTGTTTCCAAACTTCACAAAAATTGTGATTTATGGCGTAGTGGGTACCTTGCTAGTGTACTTGTATTAGTAGCCCCACGAGAGCTTACAACGGTGCTTTAGAAACGCCGTCATTGGCCACCCATGACCCTTGCGCCGAAAAAAAAAAAAAATTAGAAACGCCACTCTTCCAGTTTTCGCTGTGACTGTGCTGCGGTTTCAGCGCAGGCCTGGGGTTTTTTCTTTAGTCGATGTATTGATCTTCCCTGCCCCCCTCCGAAAGCTGTCTGCATCTAAGGTGGTTTTGCGCTGCCTCCAGGACGGGAGGCATTGCAAGGTTTCTGCACTTCGCCTGTTTTTGCACTGAATCAGTGATCTGTCCAACGACCACAGAGACAATGCAAAGCAACAATGTCATGCGATGACGTCATCGTGTGACGTCACATTACGTGACGCCATGATGACATCACATAATTTTGGCGATCTGTGAGGCGACCACGTGATGATGATTTTTTGCATTACTCGTGTAGACGCCGCCGACGCGGCACGCCGCCGGCGCCGACGGTCAATTTTTGCGTTTGATGAGGCATCTAAGGCTTCCGCCTTAAAAACTGTAAACAAGCACTGCTAAATCTACACATTATTTCATGAGCGACCGCACTTCAAACATGGCACGGCGCAATAGTGATACACCAACGCAAACCAACGCATTTTCGAATGCAATCCCCAGGTGTATAGACTGAAAGATTTGATATGAGCGTTCAAGTGTTGCAGCCACTGCACTTAAGCGAGGCATTTAGATCCGCCAGAAACCTTGAAGGACTCTGGATAATCCTCATAATTCCACTAGATGCTTTTAAAAAACGGAAGAAACATGCTTTTATAGCGGTACTATATCGCGCAGTGGAGGCACCATGCGTTTGTTGTAGACGAATTTTGTGCTCCAAGGCCTTATTCGGCGCTAAATTACACTGTATTAGAGCTTCCCCGAATGTACCTGATGGCAATATTGCCCTGAAGACATAATCCACGTTATATAATCTGGCAAAAGCTTGGTTTTACGTGAGAGAAAACTGTTGAGGTAACATGTTCATGTTATCGAGTTACGCAGCTGAACGTAGAACCCCAAGCGTACCTTTTGTCGTTGCTGCTGTTGTTGTTGTTGGCAAGACGCCACACACTTGTGCTGCTCTGCTCCATTATCGAATGTACAAAAATAGAGCTTGCTTGTTGGCAGGAGCATTCACCATCACACACGATGAATCCCCAGTTGTTTTTTTTTTTGAGACTGTAGTAATCAAATGCTAGCGGACACATATTGTGACATTTGACGAGAATATATCTTCGAATGCATTTATCTTCCCGAGTATCACCGTTGAAGTTTAAATTTTTGTTGTAGCAATACGCGAGCAATAAAATTTTCAAAGTATGCTGTCGCATATCCGGATGTGTTTTCAACAATAAGCCTAACGTGCCTCCAAGATGTACTACGAACTCTCAGAATTATTTGTTAAATGCGTAGAATTTAAACATGTGAATAAATTAAAAAGCTTTTGGCACTGTTATCAGAACAAATGGTAGCAATGGAGACTATCAGACCAATTAATGCTGCACAAATTATGAACCAAGCAGGAATGATGGTGGAGCGCAGAATATGGAAATAACACCGTTATGCAGGCCACCCTGAAAAGGAACCACGGCGTCAACGGGAACGTAGCAAGTTGTTGGCAGAGTTATGGCAATTTCACAATGCAACATGAATGCTGGCAAAAGAGTTTGCGAGCGTTATGCCTTGGACAGTGTTAAAGTTTCTCTACGTGATCGTAATTTTTCAACGCACTTCACTGACAAATTTTTAATTACGTAGCTCCTGAGGGACGGGGTCTTGTTGTCCAACCACTGTATCATGACGCATGGCCACGCAGTCGTCAATACAGACCTACTAGACAAGGCTAACAATGCTCAAAACCAGCGTGAGATCAGCTAACAAGGCCTAAAATAACATAAACTACTCATATAATCAATAATCAGTTGCAATAATTTACTTAAAATTGCGATAAACAGACCGGAAACATATGCCTGAGATCCAAGCCTCGGCAAGCGCGCGATTGCCAAGGGAATCGCTGGGTTGCCCGTGCTGCTCACTTCCTCAGGTTTCACGGAGAGGAGCTGCGTTAAGCGCATGACTTTGCACTACACCAAGACCTACATACGAACGACATTAGAACATGATTTAGCGCGGGATTTACAACTACACAAGACATACACAAAAACGGTATCACCGCTACACAAACCGAGAAATTAGCGCTGGGTTAGAACAAAAATCACACTACATTACGTGCTTGGTTTAGAGTACTCCTGTCGTGCGCGCAATCCTTTTGTACGAGGTAAAAGTCACACGCGTGACGCTTTTAGGCAGCACCTTTTTAGGTTTAAATCAGAATTTGCTATCACGTGTACAAATTTCTATTATATTGTTCAAACCTTGTTTATAGATACGGTGTCATGGTGAGGGAAAGGGATCTAAATGAGGCGGTATCAGAACAATATAGAACTAATTTGGAACCAAGCGGTAGAGAAAACTGGTGTCATTGTTATTACTGAAGCGAAAGAGCTTAATATCGAAATCCTACGTAAGTGAAGTCGTCCGCACACACTGAAACAGCGTCGTTTCCCCTCCTCATCGTCCTGTCGTCGTCACATTGGAAGACATCTGCATTCACATCTCCCACAATCGAGTTGACATTAGTCCATATCGGTCAATATTTTTTTATACGCATTAGCGTCCTGCTTCCCCAAATTTCAAACAATCGCTCTAGTATTATAGGCCCTTTTTTTATAGGGACCACTGTATACCCTGACTGCCCATAGTTGAGTACGTAATACTCGAGATCGCACCCATTTCTATACCCCCCAGCATGCGGAGGCACAGCACGGTACAGCTTAGCGTTCTGCCACTGTAATCCAATGTGCTATACAAGTAGAATGAACATGAATGGATGCCTCAGATAGGCTTGTCGGCGTTTCCATTGGTGGACCTAACATTGTCAAGTGCGCCTTGTCATCTTTCTTGTGCTAGGTTTAAAGCGGATTATTTTCGACGTGGTGTTCCGTTGCATTCCTTTAGGTAATTTTCTTCTGAACAGCGAGAACACTGAAAAGGCGCAAACGCGGCTCTTTCCGACGGTTTAATGATGAACAGCGTTGGTGAAGAACGATTATTAGAAAGCTTTGGTCGAGCGTCCGCTGAGCTTTTGCGGACACCCAACTAAACATTGCCGTTGGCGTGCTCTCCGCTTACTGCCTTGCTGTACTATACATGTCTATTGCCGTACCTTAAGGTAAAGCAGTAGTGATAAAAAACCTTAAAAATATACAAAGCGAAGTATAATATGGAGAGAAAACGTAATCTAAAATGAGAGAGAACGTGGCGGTGATCAGTTTTCGAACATATATTAACCCATGCGCAGAAACCGAGTGTTTTAACAATGGAGTAATCACCGCCGCTTCCTGTGGATTTTCACTGTACGAACGTGTACCGCTGCAGATAGTACTCTTTCGTCTCTTCATGAAGGCTTAGTGATCTCGCATGTGCCCGCGCAAATACAGCAAGACGTTGATCAACGCAACCAAGGAAAGGAAAGACTCCGTGCACAACGACATTCAGTTGAAGGCCGCCAGGCGAATTTAGAGCGGGAAGTACAAGCGCATGATACTGGACGCCAAAGGGAGCAAAAAGTGCACTACTCGGCTCTGCTTCGTCGCTTTATGCTCAGTCAATTAACATTTTTTAGTTGCCATCGGTGTCACCGATCTCGGAGGCGTGTGCGCTGGAGATAGATTGAGAAGGCGCAGGTAGGCACAGCAAACATAATTTAATTACACACAGGAAAAACTATAAGAAAACACTCAAAATAACTAACAGAGAAAATCTTATAGCCACAAAAGAAATATGCGAAAGTTAACAAACACACTTCTCAGTACTTTGAGACCTACGACTAGCGTCGCTACTGGAGTGTCTGGCCACGTAGGCCTCGCCGTAGAGTCGTAGTCTGGATGGAACACGCTTACTTGGTTCCGTGAAACTCCATGAGTCCCGCCTCCGTGGGGTTGGATCCGCAGTCGATGTATCCGACGATCCTCTTCAATTGTCGCTCCGATACGCGACGGTTGGCCACGCTGCCGTAAGCCGCTTCCCGGTCGCTGACGTGGCAAGGCGTCTCTGTCGCTTAGGCCTAAGTCCGAGCTCAGCCCCTGCTGTACATGATGACGTGGCGTCCCGGGGATTGTTGCTGGCCGAAGTTTGAAGGGGGACTGCTGCTGGTGCGTCCGGAATTGCCGCAAGGTGCTGCAGCACCTCCGAGGAGCCTCGCCCGAGCGTCGTCGAGGTCAACGGCCACGCCACGGAGTGCCAGCGTCACGGCCTCCGGAATCGAACGCTCGCTGCCTTCCCGTTGACAGAACGTAGCTGCCAATGCGACCTTCTTCTTCAGTAGCCACGCAAACAATGCCAGCTCATCGAACTGCTGCCTTTGTTTACGGCTCGTGTCACGCGCATCGCGCCGTGTGCTACCCCGCACGCGCTCGTGCCTGTTCCGCGTGCTTCTCCTCCTACTTCGTCGTCTTCGTCGTCCATACGACGTCTCCTTACTCATGACATAGGCCCCATTTTTCCGAAAGTTTTTTTTTTCTAAAAAAAACTTTACTCTTCTTTCTTTTGTCGTAATGCCTGTCTTCTTGTCAACTCACAGGCCTTTCCACTTGACACTTCGCCACATACTTGTCACACACACACACTTCTCTGGTCACTTCACAACACTGCTATATAAGTCAATCGTCCCTATCGCACTGTATATACGTCACACACATCAATACATCACCATGTATGTTGCACAATTTCATCCTCTTAGTGCTATCAGGCTTTGCTTTTCCCTGTTTTACCCTCTACACCTATTTTGGCCGCTCAACAACTTCTACTCAAAAAATCGGCCCCCACGTTTTCTCTCCCTTTAATATATTCTACACTAAATGAGTATTCTCGCAGTGCTAGACTCCATCTCATTACTCTTCCATTTGTCAACTTCGCCTTGTTTATGAAATCTAACTGATGATGATCCGTCTGTACTTTGAAACTCTTTCAGAAAAAATCGCTGCGAAACCTTTTATTATCCCATATTAACGCCAAGCCCTCCTTTTCCACGGTCGAATAATTTCTTTCTGCCTACTCGCACTTTTGGTACTGTGCGCTGACACCCATCACAAGACTTCACATATCTTATAACTTCTGACTGAATCCCAGGCCAAAGAATTCTTCGGTAATTCTAGTAAGCGTGTTCTTAGCTCCCTGATGCCCTGCCATGGCACTGTCATGCCCCAAGGTAAGTATCGCTTTCCGGTAAGCTTTGGGTACCATCAGCTGTAGTACTTCCCTTCCTGAACTAAACTGGCATCTCCTATACAATAGTCCATCGTGTATTTGGAACTCAAATACATTCCTGCTTCGCTGTTTCTTGAATGGTTCCCCTACCTTCTCAAAACAACCCTTCAACGATTCATCCTTTTTCTGCTCTTCTCGGAAATCCATAGGGGTTATATCTATACTCTGCATGGTCGCCACCTTCAATCTTGTGGCCTCTGCTTCTCTCTTTGCCGCTGCTCTCGTAATTGCTGCCAATGCCACTTCTGCTATTGGTGGCTGCACTTCTCTTACTCTGTCGTGGCATGATTCCTTCTTACCACTCTCCTTTGGTTCCGCTACTCTACCACTGGTTGTATTCTGTTCATCTACCACGTCCCTGTTGTTTTCCCAGTTCGTATCCGGCTCATCTACTTTCCTGACTCCCGGCACATTACCCAAAATCAGGTCGTACATAGGCTTCTCCAAGCACTTTGCTGTCACCCAACCTGTGTAATAACTTCCAACTTTTATCCGAGCTTCTGAAAGCCTTCTCACCGAAATATCCACCAAAATGATTGTTGCGTATTCCCCTGTTAGATTCGACTCGTCTACTAAGCTCCTTTTCACCAAAACAATATTTGTGCCTGTATCTCTCAAAACTTTCACCCTTTGTCCATGAACCTCTCCATCCACGACCGGTAACCCGTCTCCTTGAGAGTACAGCTTACTTTCGTTCTTTCCTGACTCTTCTTTCTGTGTCTGTTGCCCTTCTTCCACGCTATCCCTCTGTGAGTCTACTATACAAGCTACTTTGTCTTTAGTCCCAACTTCTCTTGTGCTACCATCCTGGGAGTCCACTATACAGGCTACTTTGTCTGTAGTCCCTGACCTACACTCGTTCGCTCGGTGTCCCCTTCTGTTGCACAACTGACACACCACTACTTGTGAACGACCATCTCCAGTTCGACAATTCATAGCTCGGTGCCCAATGCGGTTACACAGGAAACACCTGAGTGGTCGCTGTGACGTGTTCGGTACCCCCTGAGGTCTACCCTTTGTCTCATCTGTTCTTGCTTTGTCACAGCCTTCATTTGCCTTCCCTAGGTTTCTAAATCCCTGGGCCTCCAAATACTGATCGGCATGCTCTGCTACATCATCAAGTGAGGCTACCTTTCGTTCCTTCAGGAAAACACTTAACTTGTTACTGCAGCAATTCAAGAATTGCTCCACGACCATGCAATCACGTACGCCTTCATATGTTTTTTCTACATTCGCCATCTCCATCCATCTTTCAAAATAATTATTTGACAAGCGGCACACAAACTTCTTCGCTGTCTCTGCATTCTCTGGCTTGCACCCACGAAACCGCTCACGGAAGCCTTCCGTCGTCAACCTAAATCTTTGCAACAATGTTTTCTTGACTTTATCATAATCCATGGAGTCATCGGCGGGCATTCGGCCAAAAACACTTAAGGCTTCTCCTACCAGACAAAGGCTGAGTGCTGTTGCCCACTCCCTTCTGTCCCAACCTTGACCCCTGGCAATCCGTTCAAATCTGTGTAAATAGGCATCCAAGTCATCACGTCTTTCATCGAACGGAGCCATTAACTTTCTCGGACATATGCGGGTAGTTTTGGGTGACTGCGAGCCAGAGGATGCTGATGTGACGCTCTGGTCGTCTTGCGGAACACCATTAAGTTGCGCTAGTCTCAACTTCAATTCGAGAAGCTCTTTTTCGCGTTCAAATTCGCGCTCATGTTCCACTTGGGCATTATCAAAAAACTTCAAGGTCTCCTCTTTAGTCATTCCTAGATCTTTAGCTATCGCCGTCAAGCGCTCCCAATCCATCTCCGCACCAACTTATTACCAACTGACAATCGGTGACTGGGCCGGATTGAATCCTGGAATCTTCTATCCTGGAATCTTATGATCCTGGCAGGCTCGCCAATTGTTTTGTCACCGATCTCGGAGGTGTGTGCGCTGGAGATAGATTGAGAAGGCGCAGGTAGGCACAGCAAACATAATTTAATTACACACAGGAAAAACTATAAGAAAACACTCAAAATAACTAACAGAGAAAATCTTATAACCACAAAAGAAATATGCGAAAGTTAACAAACACACTTCTCAGTACTTTGAGACCTACGACTAGCGTCGCTACTGGAGTGTCTGGCCACGTAGGCCTCGCCGTAGAGTCGTAGTCTGGATGGAACACGCTTACTTGGTTCCGTGAAACTCCATGAGTCCCGCCTCCGTGGGGTTGGATCCGCAGTCGATGTATCCGACGATCCTCTTCAATTGTCGCTCCGATACGCGACGGTTGGCCACGCTGCCGTAAGCCGCTTCACTGTCGCTGACGTGGCAAGGCGTCTCTGTCGCTTAGGCCTAAGTCCGAGCTCGGCCCCTGCTGTACATGATGACGTGGCGTCCCGGGGATTGTTGCTGGCCGAAGTTTGAAGGGGGACTGCTGCTGGTGCGTCCGGAATTGCCGCAAGGTGCTGCAGCACCTCCGAGGAGCCTCGCCCGAGCGTCGTCGAGGTCAACGGCCACGCCACGGAGTGCCAGCGTCACGGCCTCCGGAATCGAACGCTCGCTGCCTTCCCGTTGACAGAACGTAGCTGCCAATGCGACCTTATTCTTCAGTAGCCACGCAAACAATGCCAGCTCATCGAACTGCTGCCTTCGTTTACGGCTCGTGTCACGCGCATCGCGCCGTGTGCTACCCTGCACGCGCTCGTGCCTGTTCCGCGTGCTTCTCCTCCTACTTCGTCGTCTTCGTCGTCCATACGTCCTCTCCTTACTCATGACAATCGGGCATTTCTCTTTCTCCACATATAAATCAGAGTAGCTTGAGACGACGAAAGAACTGGTCATTAGTGCCAAACTCTTGCGCGTTATTTCGACTGTTCTCAGCAGAGATTTTGCAGGAGAATTACATTCAACAGCTATGCTAACTTCCGAGCAAATAATACACCCGATTTCAATCGCAGAACGGCATTTATGGACTTTCGCGCTCAACTATTCATTTGCAGATTACGCGTACCATCTCGTATGTGTTGTAACGATGGAGGATTAAAAAAAAGTTGCAACCTCAAAGTTTCTTGTTTTCCACTAGTGCAGCGTTTATTTGGCTTATAATCTCACACTCTCTCTTGGTGCTTGGATTTCTTTGCCCCCCCCCCCACCATCTGTAGCGAAAAACGCCCAAATGTTTGCGAGTATCCCGTCTTACTTGGAAAGGGCTTCATGAGCTTTTAGGCGTCATAATTAGGATAAATACAGTCTATCAGACCGTACAATTTAATTCGCAATAAAAAGTTCAGAACTTGTTGAACTGATCTCATCTCACGGTGCCCTAAAATAGTGTTTATGCAAAGTTTAGACTCGTAATTTGTAAACAAATGGTAAGGAAACTTGTTCCACTACTGTTGGTAAAATCAATAAACCATACGTGACAATACTAGTGCAAATTGATCCATGCACGCAGTCGTCGTCTGTGAAAGCTAAATAAGGAAACTATATACATTTCATGCTAACATTATTCAATTCTGTACATCGCCTGAGCCAGAACATCTGTTGTACATATGTGCTTGTATGTTCACGAAGTCATGTATGTCAAAATACGATTGTTGTATGTGTGTGTTAGCCCACAGTAGCATGTGTTGATGACGTCCTGTGGAAGTCTGTCCATTGCGTAAATATGTTTCATGTGTATAGTGCTTAGACATTTGTATATGTTACTGTCCTTGACTACGACACTGTACCCGAGTGTTAGTAGTGTCCTTTGATGAAATAAACTTTTTCTATACACAATAAGGAAAGGTTGATGTCAATGCGTGGCGTGGGCTACTCCTCTTCACTTGCACAATAGGTGTCGTCGCTGAGCAAAAAACAAACACAAGGCTATACAAAGGCACATACTTGGCACTCACGCACTATGTACAAGTTCTTCAACACAAAAATGTGTCCACGCAATACAAAAGCTGACAGAATATTCAGTCCATCGCCTTGATTTAACTTTCTGAGCCAAGAACGTTAAAAGAAGTGTTTGAGTGCGATACTGAGTAGAGGAAAAGAAAACATGTTACCCCCTCCCCCACGTGCTACCCACCCGAACTTATGACTGATAATACAACTTCTTTTATGCGGCCATTATTGGCCCGACATCTGCTGTAACGTAGCGGGGTTTGCTAGGCTCTGAATCGTTTACATGATTTCCAATCAAGGTGACCGCACTTATCATATGGCTGGAATTAAATAGGCGTCCGTGCGCTTATTGTTACGTGCGCGTTGACGGACTCCAGTTGGTCATCCGTAGTCCCCTACAACCTATATTCCTCTCGTGCTTTAAGCACTTAGGACACCAGCAATTATTATATCAGTTGACGCTGTTGTATATACCACTACGGGTGTATTACGTCATTTCTTTTGTCCTGCTAGAAAGAATGCGATATTCCGGGAACTAGTGTTATAGAGACTCAAGTTACGTCCACTAAAACAATGCGTGTAGCAGCGAGCGAAAAGTCGGGGAGCCGTTCAGACCGATGGCAGGAGTTGGTTGGTTGGTTGGTTGGTTGGACCTTGGCAACCTGGCGCAACCCACCGCAGGGGATCGGCCATGAAACGGGCGGCACCTTATTTTTGAGATAAAATTGTTTTACATTTCAAATATGTTTATAAAAAGGAAACATGAGGAAAAACTCACACTAATATTCAAGGCTACAAAAAAATGAAAAAAAATGACTATATATATATATATATATATATATATATATATATATATATATATATATATATTTTGTAGCCAGTATGAATGAAAAATAAACTGAAATTAAATATCCTAATAAGCAATTCGCTTTGTCTCCCGTAGGAAATCGCATACGGCTTCGAAAACGTTCCTGTGGCTGTGGCTATTCTTCATTTTCTTTTCATTTTAACCTCGCAGCCCGCAGCACGAGGAACGGGGAACATGCGCATGCACATGCGCCTGCTCGCGCCATAATTTATAGTCGGCGGATAAAGACGACGATGACCGCTAGAGGGCTTCCCCTGCTTTTGTGATAATGGCGGCGAAGCACTGGCGTCAAAGAAACTGCCTTTGATGTCAGAAGGTCGGGTGAATCCTTGGTTGTAGAGGCGGCTTAGCAGTCGAAAGCGCATAATGGCAGGGCCGTTGCTAAGTAGGCGGATTTGACTATGTCGAGCTTGACGACTTCTTCATGCCCGTTGAGTTCGATGGTGACAGTTTTTTCTTTCCAGCTGAGCACGTTTAATGGGCCGTCCTAGGGAGGCGTAAGGGATGGTCGAATTCCTTCACGCCCGACGAAAACGTCGCTCACTGTAGCCATGTCCTTGCTGACAAAAACGTCAGTCGATGATGCATCCCGACTAGGGCAAGGACGCAGGCGTGAAAATAGGAAACGGAGTTGCTGAACATAACTGTCTGGATCGAAATTCCCCCGGCATACGCAATGTTGTACCGTAGACAAACTCTGCGCTTGTGCAGCCGAGGTCTTCCTTGATAGACGAGTGCATGTCAAGCAGGACGAGAGGAAGATCTTCAGCCCAAGACGGACGAGCATGGTGAGCCACCAAGGCGGCTTTAAGTTGACGATGAAAGCATTCAGCCATTCCATTTGCCGATGGGTGGTAGGCGGTAGTATGGATATGGCGAACGCCAAGCAGGCGTGTGAGTTCGCGGATGAGATCGCATTCGAACTGTCGGCCGCGATCGGTGCTCACAACGCTGGGGCATCCGAAACGAGAGATCAACCCACTGACGGACGCTGATGCCATGGTTAGTGCCGTTATGTCAATGAGAGGAAAGGCTGCGGGTATAACGGATGCGGGTATAACGGATGTAGCGAGCACTTCGGGATGGTGGAAGTGGGCCAACGATGTCGATGTGAACGTGATCAAACCGAGCATCGGGTGGGCGAAATGCGTGAATTGGCGATTTCGTGTGTCGTGTCGGAGCGTTGACAGTTCAGACATTCACGCGCCCACCGACGCACGTAGGAGTTCACAATCGGCCAGACAAAGAGGGTCCATTGAGACGCTACGTAGCACGAACTCTGAGTGACCTAATTTCTGCCGTGAAGCTTGTTGAATATGTGACGGCGCAGTCGGAGTGGGACAAACGGACGTGTTCGACCCCGTGACACGTCACACGGTATGGTGCCCGAAAAAAATGGAAGGGGAACGTCGGACAGCGCCACTGATATGGTCGATGAGCGGATGTCCCGAAGTTCGACGCCTGTAAGTTGCGCCGTGGCGATTTCTTCGAAATCAATGTGGGTGCCGATATCGCATCGATACGTGAGAGGGCATCTGCACTAGTCCAGTTGACTGGTCCTTCAATGTACGAGACGTCCACAGTGAATTCGGAAATAATGTTGAGGTGCCGTATTTCTCGTGCGGTATAAGTATCGGGGTTACCGCGAAAAGCGAATGCCAAAGGCTTGTGGTCCGCGAGAACTTGAAAGCTTGAGCCTTCCAGCAGGCGTCGGAAATCACGAATGCCCAAATACGGCCAGGAACTCACGACCGAACGTGCTGTAACGCGTTTCTGTGTGTTTCAGTTTCTTAGAGAAAAACCCGAGTGTATGCCAAGAGTAGTGCTGCCACTGCTGTAAAACCGCGCCGACAGCCGCACTAGAAGCATCGGTGATAAGACGCATTGGTGCAACGTGCAGAGGATGTACCATCAGTGTGGCGTCTGCCAATGCGTTCTTGGCAGCATGCAAGGAAGCTTCGGCGTCAGACGTCCAAGTCAGTGGTGAGGACGGAGCTTTCGTGGTATTGGGGAGATTGGTGAGCGGTGTGATAATGCGGGCGATGTGGGAAGAAAACGGCGGTGGAATTTGAGCAGCCCCAGGAACTCGCTGAGCTCTCGGAGTGATGTTGAGTGAGGGAGGTCACGCAAGGCTTGAACTTTCTTGTCCAACAGCCCGATTCCCCCTCGTTTTCACACGGTGTCCTAGGAACTCAATATCGTCGACACCAAAGACACACTTTGCGGGGTTGATGAGAAGGCCATGTTCCTAGAGTCGAGAAAATAGTAGACGCAAATGGTTGCAATGCTTTCGGGGGAAACACTGGCCACCAGGAGGTCGGCGAGATATGCAAATATGAAGGGGAGTCCACGAGTTACTTCGTTTATAAACCTCTGCAACGTTTGAGCAGCGTTGCGCAATCCGAGCAGCATGCGAACACACTCGAAAAGTCCGAATGGCGTCACAATTGCAGCCTTCGGGATGTCCGCTGACTCAACCAGAATCTTGTGGTATTCCTTGACCAAGTCTATTTTACTAATATCACCGCTACCGTGTGATTGGCAGAGAAGTCGTGAATGTGAGGGAGGGGACAGCGATCAGGGATGGCGCGCGCGTTGAGGGCACGATAGTCGCCACACGGGCGACAATCCCCTGGATCATGCATTTGGACCATGTGGAGAGCTTACGACAAACTTCTCGACGAAGGGCGGATGATGCCCAGTTGCAGCATGTGGTCGAATTCTGTTTTCGCGATGGCAAGGCGCTCCCCAGCGAGGCGTCTGGGTCGGCAAAATACTGGTTGGCCAGTAGTGACAACATGATGCGTGACGTTGTGACGTACAGGCAGCTCAAGGTTGGAAGGCTTCGTGATGGCTGGAAAGGCTGCCAGAATTCAGACGAACATAGATGCCGGTATCAGTGGCGCCATTCCAGTGGTATATGTTGGAGGTGCGAGGACGCCTTCTATGGACAGCTTGATCGTGTCGACGGGTGTACGTGCCCGGAGATCAACGCTGAGGGCAAAGTGGGTCAGAAAATCATCACCCAATATGGCCATGTGTACATCTTCAACAACAAATACCCATCGGAAGGTGCGTCGGAGACCCAAATCGATGGTACGACAACGATGACCATAGTTATTGATGGTAGAGTTGTTGGTTGCTTGAAGGGGCGCAGTCTGCGGAGAGCGCTGCTGATCTAGTCGCGCAGCAGGAACCACACTGACCTCTGCACCTGTGTCCACCAGAAATCGATCTCCGGCAACCCTGTCAGTGACATAGAACAGGCGGCTTGTCGTATGGCAAGAGTCACTGGCCGCCATCAGTGGCTCTGAGGTACGTTTCCCTGCCAGCTGCAAGGAACATGACATGGACGCGCGCTGGCACCGAAGTTGCTGTGATACCAGCAGTACACGCATCGACCAAGACCGGAACAGGAGCTAGACTTCGGAGACAATCTGGGACGGTAATCGTGGTCTCGTCGACGAGGGTGGGACGGTGGCCGTAGTGCATTAACAGTCTCGGCGAAGCCATCGATCAGTTGCTCGAGGCGAAACGGCCGGTTCTCGAGTTGCGACAACGGAACGCTAGATGCCGCTGCCACAGTACCTCCTGCTGCATAGCCAGCAACGCGATCAGCCTGCTCCGCCAGCTTGTCGAGGGGCAGGTTGTCAGGTGCGGCAGCCAAGGCAAGAACTACATTCTGCGGCAGGCGCTCAAAAAACAGTTCTTGCCGCAGCGGGCTGTTTGCATCCAGCCTACTGTCACTGAGAAGCTGCTTCATGCGACATAGCAGTTCTGACGGCCGCTGCTCGCCGAGATCCTCTTCGTTGAGAAGCTGCTGGATACGCCTGCGCACAGACACAGACTTGCGTTGCAGGACTGTCGTTTTAATGTGGTTGTAAGGGGTGGCTTCATGGGACGTGCCCATAAGGTTGTGAAACTATGCAACCGCTTCCGTTGAGAGCGCAGAGACAGCTTGTTAATACTTCGCTTGTTGCGAGGTAATGCGCCGAAGGGCAAAGATGGCCTCCACGTGCGTAACCAGGGTGCAGAATAATGCGGCCAAAACGACGGCAGGTGAATATGCAGCGTGGCGATGCCCTCTGCGCCGATCGTTCGTCTGTCGCTTGCGGTCTCATCCATGCTGCAGTGCCCGCCCTTAGATCACGTCGCTGTCACCACGTTATAGGGACTGAACTTAGGTCCACTATAACAATACGTGTGGCGACGAGCGAAAAAACATTTCGCCATCTCCCACTAAAGGGAACCATGTGGGGATGCGAAGGAGCGCATGGGTAGACTTAAAGTTCCGTTTATCACGGGCACCTTGCCCGATGTTAACGGGTCCTTAGATGTGGAGCACACCATGAATTCACTGTAGTTGATGTTGCTGTTACTCGTCCCGAACTCTTGTTGGAGCATGCCACGCGGGTTCATCGCGCGTCTGTAGAATCTCGTTTCCCGACGCCATCACGTGATTGCTGAGAGAGTGTAAGGGGGAAATGCCGCAGCTTCTTCCCCAGCCCCTTACACAGGCCAGAACGCGCTAGCGCGTGCCAGCGGGTTCTGACTAGGATACAGCGTGTTTGTTCATCGCGCGTCTGCAGAATCTCGTTGGCCGACGCCATCACAAGATTGTTGAGAGCGTGTTAGGGGGAGAGGCCACAGCGTCTAACCCAGCCCCTTACACTGGCCCGAACGCCCTGGCGCGTGCCAGCATACGTGGTTTTGTCTACGTTACGCCAAGCTAGGACAGCATACGGCAGCCCGGGCCCCTAAAGTGCTCTGGACGTATCATCATCAAGGCAGTCGAAGAACAAGACGAAGAAGACTTCTCCTTGGCGCGAGCGCGCGAGAAATATGTTACAGATGGTTATGGTAGGTTTAGAAAGCGGACGGTCGCCAATGGAGCTACGGACAAAGCCCAGCGCATAAGCTGCTTCGCATCTAAAACCGGGGAGCCGTTCAGACCGATGGCAGGAGCAGAAGACTACTCTTTATTTTCTTTTTTTTAAGCTCGCAGCCCGAAACACGAGGCCCGGGGAGCACGAGCATGCACATGCGCCTGTGCGCACCATAATTAATAGTCGGCCAATCAAGAAGTCTCTATTTCTTTTCTAGAAGTCTCTATTTATTTTCCACGCCGTGTGCCGAACGATAAGTCTTGAACATAGTAGAGTTAGAAGCCGCGCTAGTCAACTAATCTTCCTTTAACATTTGCAACGAGCCGTGAACACAAAAGAGACACCAGCAAAATAAATAGGACGCCACAGCGCTGAGGTGGGCTATATATTTAAACGTCTGGTGTCCGTCTCGTACTTCCGCTTTGTTCGGGACAGTCAAGTCTCAAATACGAGTGCAAGTTGCTGAGTGGATACCAACCTACTTTCAACAGTAGTAGAGTTCACACATAAATCGCCCTGTGCACATGTCGTTCACTCTGCTGATTACGTAAATAATAAATACGGCATGGCCTGACCTCAATGTTTCGGCTTGTCGCTTCCGTCAGCATCGATGCCCAGCAATGAAGAGTGACGCCGGGAGCACAAACACCAGCAATAAAGGTACAACCGTGGCCTCCGCGATTAGTTCCGGCAACGCGCTGCGCGTTGCCAGAACTAATCGCGGAGGCCATGGTAAATGCTAAGAGTAGAGTGGGCGCAGTCAAGCTATGCTGTCGAAAAGTACAGTGCCGCTTAACGACCTTCCAGCAGTCCGATTCGCGTTGCACCGATTCTTACTGCGTGTGACCGGGAAATCCGTTATACGTAATGGCGTGAGCCGGGGTGTTTTCTTTTACCTTTTTCTTGTCGACTCATAATTTATGTCTGTGAGATCTGCTACACTTTTGTGCCAGTGTGCCTGTCGTGCCTCTTTTCTGTCGTGCCTCTTTTCGTGGAAAAGCTATGCGCAGCAACAATTCACGTCAATGACCTTTAATAAATGTTGTGGGGTAATATGCACACTACTGGAGAAAATCGGTATCTTTTCCCCCGGGTTTCATCTTGATGTGTGTCTATGTGCTTGGAAAAAAACACCAGGCCTGCGCTGAAACCGCAGCACAGTCACAGCGAAAGCTGGAAGAGCGGCGCTTCTAGAGCCCGTTGTAAGCTCTCTTGGGGCTACAATGCAAGTACACTAGAAAGGTACCCACTACGCCATAAATCACAATTTTTGTGAAGTTGGGAAGCACCATCTAAGCCATTATTTGTCATTCTGCGGAGAAGCGAGGCACCAGCTACACGTCTGTAAGACATTATGTGAACTTTGTTGACGCGACGACTAATGACGATGAAGAATTATGGCTCAGCTCTTTGTAATGGGTTGGAAGCTTTAAACAGCCCACCAGTTATGTAATTTGCATTCCGTGACGCCCAGTCGCTATTTCCCTCTCCCGTCATGCTGTATAGCATACGTTGACGTAGGAGAGAGACGGGGGGGGGGTGAAGAACTTTACTGAGACCCGGAGGAAATGGATCATGCGCTTATGGGCTTCCTTGGCAACCAATACAAGTGCACTTGCGAGGAACCCACTACGCTATAAATCATTGTAATTTTAGTTAGACCCCGAGGAAATGTATCATGCGCTTATGGGCTTCCTTGGCAACCAATACTAGTGCACTTGCGAGGAACCCACTACGCTATAAATCGTTGTGATGGTATGCGTTTAACGTTGAGGCAGTAACGCGTTTATTAGAAGATTGCCACAGCTGAAGCGTACAGCGGTCCAAGCCGAGCAAGCGCGAGCACCAACAACAACCGTCTTCTTCTTTCGCTGGCGTTCTTGTCTGCGCCCTACCATATTACAAATCACTCCCCCGCGGAAAAGGAGCCATCCTGGCGACCTAAGGAACAGGTACACCTGGTGGGTCATAGTGCGGCTTCAGTCGATCGACGTGAACAGTCTCGCGGCCGCGACGACGGCGGTCCGTAGATGATTGAACAGACTCAATAATATAGTTTACTGGGGATGCTTCACGTAGGATGCGGTAGGGGCCTTCGTACTTAGGCAGTAGCTTTGTAGAAAGGCCAGGAGCAGAGGAGGGAACGCGAAGCCACACCAACGTTCCAGGCGAATATGACGGAGTAGGCAGGTTTACGTCGTGACGGTCCTTCTGGCGCGCTTGATCTTGGGCGGTTAAAGAACGCGCGAGTTGCCTGCATTCCTCGGCATAATTGGCGACTTCAGATAAAGTCGTGGATTCTGAAGCGTCCGGGCGGTACAGAAAAATGGTATCCATAAACGAGGAAGGTTCACGGCCGCAAAGAAGGAAGTATGCAGGGAATCCTGTCGTAGACTGAGTGGCGCTATTGTAGGCGTACGTAACAAAGGGTAGTATGCGGTCCCAGTTGGTGCGGTCAGCGTACATGGACAGCATGTCACCCAGTGTGCGGTTAAAGCGCTCAGTCATTCCGTTGGTTTGCGGATGGTACGCGCTGGTTGTCCGATGCACAACGTTGCATTCACGAAGGAGGGCTTGCACGGCTTCAGAGAGGAACGTACGTCCGCGGTCGCTGAGTAGCTCGCGAGGTGCGCCGTGGCGAAGAACGAGTTTTTGAAGAATGAATAAGCCGACTTCACGTGATGTGGCCTCTGGCAGCGCTGCAGTTACAGCATAGCGTGTCAGGTGATCAATAGCGACAATCCCCCAGCGGTTCCCGTCAGGTGTGTAGGGAAGGGGGCCATACAGGTCTATGCCGATGCGATCAAAGGGCCGGGAGGGACAAGGCAACGGCTGTAGTGGTCCAGTGACTGTGTGCGCTGGGCTCTTCCGGCGTTGACACTTGGAGCACGAGCGTACGTACTGTCGGACAAAGCGGTACATTCCACGGCAGTAGTACCGCAGCCGGAGGCGTGCTTACGTTTTTATTACACCGGCGTGGCCGCACTGGGGATCCGCGTGAAAGGAGGCGCAGATATCGGCCCGTAGCTGGCGAGGAATCACCAGCAGCCATTTCGGCCCTCAGATAGGTAGTTGCTGCGGTACAGGAGCCCGTCGCGTACGGTGAGCTGTGCGTCGCAGCGGACGAGTGCCGGTAGGTGGTGATGGATGAGACAGGAACTCCATGATAGAGACTATCCAAGGGTCCTGGCGCTCCTCAGATGGCATGTCAGCGTATGTAAGTGACGCAGAATCGTAGCTGGAAACAGACGCAGTTCCGTATTCATGGGGAAGAGGAGAGCGGGAAAGAGCGTCGGCATGTGAATGTCGGCGGCCTGACCTGTAGACGACACGGATGTCGTAGTCTTGGAGACGTAATGCCCAACGAGCTAGACGACCAGATGGGTGTTTGAGTGACGATAACCAGCAGAGGGCGTGGTGATCAGTCACGATATCAAATGGGCGGCCATATACGTAAGGTCGATATTTTGTGATTGCCCACACGATGGCTAGACATTCCTTTTCTGTGACCGAATAATTCTCTTCAGCTCTGGTGAGAGTGCCGCTGGCGTAGGAAACGACGTACTCGTCGAAGCCAGACTTTCGTTGAGCAAGAATAGCGCCAAGGCCGACTCCACTAGCATCCGTGTGGATTTCGGTAGGGGCATCTGGGTCAAAGTGACGAAGAATCGGTGGCGATGTCAGTAGATGACGTAATTTCGCGAATGCGTCGTCGCAAGCGGAAGACCATGCCGTGACGTCTTGGCTGTCAGCAAGTAGGCGTGTTAAAGGAGCCATTATGGATGCGAAATTACGGACGAATCTCCGAAAATACGAGCATAGGCCTATGAAGCTCCGGAGTTCTTTCAGTGTTGACGGCTTGGGAAACTCGGCGACGGCGCGGAGCTTCGCAGGGTCGGGTAGAACACCGTCCTTGCTGACAACATCCCCAAGACAGTGAGCTTCCGGGCGGCAAAATAGCACTTTTTCAAATTCAGTTGGAGCCCAGCATGTATGAGGCATTCCAGGACACTTGCGAGGCGCAGAATATGGGTATCGAAGTCCTTTAAAAAAACGACGACGTCGTCCAGATAGCAAAGGCACGTCTGCAACTTGAGACCTCGAGGTGTGTTGTCCATAAGACGCTCGAAAGTGGCAGGGGCGTTGCAAAGGCCGAACGGCATCACGTTAAACTCGTACAAGCCGTCGGGAGTCACGAACGCAGTTTTGCGGCGATCAGCTTCATCCATAGGTACCTGCCAGTAACCCGATCGAAGATCCAGCGAAGAAAAGAACTCCGCCCCTTGGAAACAGTCGAGAGCGTCGTCGATTCTGGGGAGCGGATAAACATCTTTGCGCATGATCTTGTTAAGGCGCCTATAATCAACACAGAATCGGATGCTACCGCCCTTCTTTTTAACGAGCACCACAGGGTAGGCCCAAGGGCTGTGGGATGGCTGTATGACGCCACGATTAAGCGTATCGGTGACCTAATAACTCTGCGTTCAGCGTGAGAGACCCGGTATGGACGCTGGCGCAGGGGTGCATGGGTGCCGGTGTCAATATGATGAACGATTGCAGATGTTCGGCCCAAAGTGGGTTGCTTGTAGTCGAAAGACGTCCGAAAGCGGTCGAGGAGCTTCAAAAGTTGGGTCCGTTGAGAAACAGGAAGTTCCGAATCAATTGATGGAAGGAAGACGTCCAGGGAGGCTGCGTCGGACGTGGTAACGGAAGTGACACTGTCGACCTGGAGGCTTGTCGTGCGATCGGGCATTTGACTGGCGCAAACAAATGTCCTCAAGTCGGCCTATACATTATCCGCGAAATAATGTGGCTGGGACCGAAAGCAGATTCGTCACATAAATGGTTGCGCAAGAGTCGACGATCGTGAGAAGAGCAAAGGGAAGAATGAAGTTCTTGCGAGAGGCAAAGTCTGCTGATGGCGTGAACATGGCGCTAGAGAAGGGAGCATAGTCGCAGGACATCGGCACAAGAACAGAAGACAAAGGTGGGATGTCCGTGTCCGCGGCGACGAGGACACGAGAAAAAGAAGACTTGCAAGAATCGACTTCGGCGATCGCTGATAATTCTAGCTCGGCATGGGCACAATCAACAACGGCATGATGTGTGGAAAGGAAGTCCCAGCCTAATATGACGTCGTGCGAGCACTGCGAAAAGACAACGAATTCGACCACAGAGAAAACGTCCTGAATGAGTAGCCGAGCCGTGCACGTCATAGAAGGCTTTACGTGATCCGCGGTTGCCGTGCGCAGGGAGACGCCAGAAAGCGGAATCGTAATTTTTTTTAACTTGCGGCACATTGCTTCACTCAATACAGATACAGCAGCTCCAGTATCGACTAATGCTTGCACGGCAACACCATCAACGTACACAGAAATTTCGTTGGCAGGTAGAGAACGAGGCCTTGTAGAGTTCGACAGCGGCGCAGTTCTTGCCCCCGGAACTGCGATGGTCAATTTTTCGTTTGGGCGGGTGGTGGTCGACGAACCATGGGTGAAAGCGAACGTCGCCGCGGGGAGGGCGATCGACGTGGATTGAAGCGCGGCGGTTCGATGAAGAGGTGTCTGAAGTAGCGTGTAGAGGCACTGACTGTGGTGGCTCTGGGCAGACGTAGCTGTAGCTGTCATCGATGGTACCTAGACGAGGGACGCGCCGGCGACAGAACCGCTCAACATAGCCGGGTAGACAACAGTAGTAGCAGATTGGCCGGTTATCCGATGTGCGCCAAGGGTTATTGAAAGGCGTTGCAGGACGGCGATAAAGAGGAACGTGCGGGCCTGCCGACGCCCGCGTTGCGTAAAGGGCGTTTGTTTGGGGAGCAGTGTCCGCGATGGGTGGCAGCGCATGTGACTGCCTTCGCGCGACGTCAGCGTAGGTGAGGGGCGCGGATACAGGCGGTGGCTGGTACGTGGGCGGAAGTGCCTCGGAGCGACGAAGTGAGCCCATGAGTATTGCCTGGGAGAAAGGGCGCAAGAGACAATTGGCGAGCCACTTCCTCTCGGATAAACTGCTGAATCTGCTGTGTCAAGACCGCCGGGTCCGAAGATATTGCGCCAACGGTCGCTGCTGATGTGCTGCTCATGTCCGAACTAGGACGTCGCGTGGAAATGCGCTGCTTTCGCAACTCATCGTAGCTCTGGCAGTGCTGAATGACGTCTGCGACTGTTTCAGGGTTTTTCGCCACAAGCATGTGGAACGCATAATCCTCAATGCCCTTCAAGATGTGCTTGACTTTATCGGCTTCGGACATGACAGGGTCGAAGCGGCGGCAGAGGCCTACGACGTCCTCAATATACGAAGTGAAGCACTCGCCAGCCAGTTGGGCGCGATCACGCAAGCGCTGTTCTGCGCGGAGCTTGCGGACGGTTGGTCGGCCGAATACATCCGCGAAGGCCGTTTTGAAAGAGGCCCAGTTGGAAATCTCAGCCTCGTCGTTGTTCAACCAGAGTTCCGCTACCCCTCTCAGGTAGAAGTGGACGCGGCCAAGTTTGTCGTTGTCATCCCACCTGTTGTTGACACTCACTCGTTCATAAGAAGACAGCCAGTCCTCGACGTCTTGCTCATCAGTACCGCTGAAAATGACGGGGTCCCGCTCTCTTGGAACACCGGGACAGCGGGCAGCTTGGGGTGTGGTAGCATTCGGCGGTGTAACATCGTTCGGCATTGCTGAAGGGGAAAGTAGACTCCGGCTGCGGAGTTCCTGGATGGAGAACAGAACCAGCACTCTCCACCACTTGATGGTATGTGTTTAATGTTGAGGCAGTAATACCCTTGTTACACCGGCAAGTTAACCGCAGTTACGACCAACCACGGTTAACCGCGTTGGACCACGGTTAGCGCCAACCACGGTTCGCCGATGTTACACGGCGCACAAGCGACATCGGTTAAAGCGGACTTGCTTTGGCGTGAATGGCTCTGCGTCTGGCGGCAGTCCGGCGTTCAAGTCGGCTGTTATTGCCGTGTCCACTTTCGCATTCCTTGAGGTGCTCCGCAGATGACGCTAATTGTTTTCGCAAAGCCTAGTCAGGCTTTCTGTGGTTCGTTCAGTCCAATTCGTTAGTTTTTCACGAACGCTCGCGGCGTACACGCGTCCTTCATGGAGGCCGCCATTTTCTCGGTTAGCCGCCAAACCGAGGTCGCCAAGCTCGGTTTGGTGCAACCGCGGTTTTGCATACCGTGTCACATAAGCGAACCGCGGTTACGCGTAACCGCGGTTACACTAACCGAGGTTTAGGCTGTCCGTGTAACAAGGGTATAACGCGTTTATTAGAAGATTGCCACAGCTGAAGCGATTAGCGGTCCAAGCCGAGCAAGCGCGAGCACCAACAACAACCGTATCCGTCTTCGTCTTTCGCTGGCGTTCTTGTCTGCGCCCTACCATGTTACATTTGTAATTTTTGAGAAGTAGGGCAGCAGGCACTGTGCCATTTTTCGTCATTCTACGGAGAGCGTTGGTGCCTGCGAAACGCATGTAAGGCATTATGCGCACTTTATTGATGCTGTGCCTGATGACGACGAAGAATTATGGCAGAGCCCTTTGTAATGGGTTGGAAGCATTCAACAACCTACTCGTTGCGCAATTCGCATTGTGTGACGCCTGGTTACAGAATTCGCGTTATGCGACGCTTGGTGCTTATTTTACTCTTCTACCACGCTATATTGCATTTGCTAATGTGGTTCCTTCCCGACATGAAGCCTGTATAGGACCTTTTTGCAAAGCAGTTTCAAGCACCAGTTTCAAGCACCGGCATGGCTCAGATGGCGGGGTTTTATTGCGATCCTGACGCACGGCCCGAACGGATGTATTTTCGTGAGTTTATGACTAAGTTTGTGGAACTCCAGAAAGCTCAGGAGTTTGTACCTGAGTGGTTGTCGAGGGTAGAACCCTTGACAGCGCTCAAGGAATTTTAAATTTGTGTCTCTCCAGTAGGACTCACACAACTTTTGTCTTTTCTTTCATGGACTTATTGTTTGATGTACGTGTCTAATAACAGGCTATAAAGCAAAAAAAACCGGCATGGCTCAGAGGTTGAATCCTGGGCTCCCACGCAGAGGGCCCAGGTTCAAACCTCGTTCTATCCTGGAATTTTTTTCTTATTTCGTTTTTTTTTCATATTTCGAGCGATACTGGTTACGGACACCGGCGGCGGCGGACAACTACGGCGCCAAAAACGGCCGGTTAAATGATCTCATAACAGCTTTCGCTGTAAAAATAGAAACTATACACCGCTGACTATACTGCGCACACAATACTGAGAAAATTGTATGCATTTGCCAAGGAATCACATGTAGTTATTCTAGTGGTGATTGTAGCATCTGTCAGTTCGTGTCTTCGCTTCGTCCCCGTCTTCTTTGCGTCTTCGCTGTTTTTCCTCATACACTTGTAGTAAATGAGTTTGAATACCACGTGTACAATTTTGTGGGCCGCGTGCAATCTGATGTACGAAATCGTAGGCAGCTCGCCCTATAAAAAAATCCACCCAGAATCTCCTTTGTGAAGTATCTCTTAAAGCGTAATCGTGGATCGGCGGTTAGTCATCGAGTCAAACGTCTTAAAGAGACTCAGGGTATCAGAACCGCGCCTAAGCGTAGAGTTGGCTAGAGGAGAAACATTAGATGCCCCATCAAACGTGATAAACGACCGTCGTCGAGAACACGACCAATCCAAAGAGTCGGGTGATCAGAAATTACGACTTTGTCACGCCCCACATCACCGAAATTTGAGCCGTCATCATGACGTGACTATGACATAGCATAACATAACGTCACGTGATGACACCCGCCACGGTGTCTAGGGGCTACGGTGCTCGACTGCTGACCCGAAGTACACGGGATCGAATCGCAGCCGCGGCAAACGCATTTCAATGAAGGCGAAATGCTCAAGTCCCGTGCACTTCGATTTACGTGCACGTTAAAAAGCACCTGATTGTCAGTTTTCGGAGCCCTCCACTACGGCGGCTGCCGAAATCTTATCGTGGTTTTGGGACGTAAAACTTCAGCCATTATAATTTATTATTATCACATGATGACTTCATCTGTTGACATCGTCACTTGGTCAAGGGTGGCAGATCCCGGAAGCAATACTAAACCATGTGGGGCGCAGAAATATTGCAGTGCCTCCGATGATGGAGGCTGCTCAAAACCACGTTAGGTGCAGCAAGTAGAAGGGGGAATCATTGCGTTGACTTAGAAGAAAAAAAAGCTCCAACCATGCGTAAGAAAAACGCAGCATGGTCACAGCGACAGCTCCAAGAGCGGCTTTTCTAGAGCCTTTTGTAAACTCTCTTGGGGCAACTACTACAATATAAAGGTACCCACTGCGCCATAAATTATCATTTTTGTAATGTTGGGAAGCACCCACAACGCCATTGTTCGTTATTCCGCGGAGAAGCGTTGTACCACCCACATATCTGTAAGACATTACGTGCACTTTGTTTTAGCTGTCGCTGATGACGACGAAGCATTCTGGCAGAGCCTTTTGTATTAGCTTCCAAGCTTCAAACGAACCACTCGTTACACGATTCGCATTGTGTGACGCCTGGTTGTTATTTTACTATTTTACCACGCTATATTGCATACGTTAAATTGATAGAGGAATCTCTATCAATTTAACGCCTCCTCAAGAATTCTTGCTCCGTGCAGCCCTGACAGCTGGGGTGACGTGAGGCTGAGCCGCGCACGCGCCTCGCAGAATCTGTGTAGAGACCGCGCCAAGTTTAAAATTGGTGTCGCCTAGAAACCGGCTACGTCATAAAATATGTCATAAATAGTGTTACTGCTTGTGTGTGTGTCTTCGGAATCACTATAAAGGAGGCGTGCCTCATCGTGGCAAGGCAGTTCTGGCCACAGGCCGCCCGTGGAAGGTCCGTACACCCGAAGAAGAGGCCGCTTATTGCGAGGCTTAACGTGCAGCTGATCAAGAACGTAGCCGTCGACGACGAACCGATCTATTCTTCGAGGCCAACGAAGCAGCGTCGAAACAGCGACGGCAGGCAGATCCCGGCTATGCTCGGCGTGAGAATAATATTTTGTTGGGATTTTACGTCCTAAAGCCACGATATGATTATGAGGGACGACCTGGTAGAGGGGTCCGGAAATTTTGGCAACCTTGGGTTCTTTAAGCTGCACCTAAATCTGTGTATACGGGCCTCAAGCATTTTCGCCACCGGTGAAAATGCGGCCGCCGCGGCCGGGATTCGACCCCGCAACCTTCGGGTCAGCAGTCGAGTACCACTAGACCACCGTGGCGGGTCGCCACGAGAAAGAGTGGGAAGTGCCGAGGAAACGAGCCATGCGCAGTCAACCTGGAGTCGGTTGAGCCGTGTACGAGCGACGAAAAGTCCGCGCGAGTACCGATGGAGTAAACCCAAGATTTGCTCGTGAGTTTTCTGGCGCTCTAGTTTGGACATTCGTGTGAGGTGTGCTATAAGCTTTACTTTAACGCAACCTAATTTCAATCAGCTCTGTGCGTTGCAGCTAAAAGCGCACCAATGCCTTCTGAGTTCTACGAGAAATGCACCCGGAACAGAGCGACCACGGTGAACAGAAGTTGTGCAGGACGTGCCAGGACACGGTTGTGCGTGGCGCTGTTCCACAGTGTAGCGTTGACGGCGGTATCGAGTGCACCGACTAGCCTGCATCACAGCCTCGACTCAACGAGGTGGAAGAGCGAATGGTGTCGCCGTCGATACCGTTCATTAACATCCAACGGCTCACCCTCGGCTACGGGCAGTACGGGACACGACAAAGGGTCCTCCACATGCCCATCGACGTGCAAGAAACTCTGCAGTTCTGCCGCGGAGCGTCCCGGAGGGTGCCGTGGTGGACGTACAGTTTAAGCGGAGACTGTTCGCCCAGTTCGTGTACAAGTCTGGCATGGCTTGCAAGAGGCGGGTATACATTTGGTTGGAGTGACGCCGACATGTTCCGGCAAGATGACGATGAAGGCAATTGAGATAATTGGTAAACAGCAATAAAGAGTTTGCTTAGAAAATAAAAGGTCGTGTGACTGTGAATAGGGTGAGAGTAAAATTTATTAAAATGAAGATTGTACTGGCCGCTCAAGACTTGAAACTGCTGGTCGAACCAATGGCCATAATAAATTACGAAAAAGCCCAGTATAAACCATGCTCAGGCCTAGAATCAGCCAAATTTGCACCTAGCCAAGCTCGAGTACGGCGATAGGAATAGCCAAGTTCGAGCCTAGCACTAGCCAAGTTCAAACCTAGCACCAGCCAATAAACGCCATCGGATCGACCGGCTGTTTTAAGTCTTGCGCGGTGTTTTAAGTCTTGTGTTTTAAGACGAGTGGGCGCGCTCCAGGCAAGCAAGCGCGAAGACGATGCGCACAGGGCCTGATTACGCTATCGCGTTCTACTCTTGCAGGCGAAGCTGCAGCGTCCTCCAAGATTTTGTGAAGCAATTGCCCATATATAGTCAACAGATGACGTCACTTACTAGAGATGTAGGGTCGATAACGTAGACTTAATGTAACATTCTATGAACTCTGCGGTCAAGGGAAGCGCAGTCAATTGCATGGCCGCGCAGCCGATCCAGTGTGTTCTGCGCGGAATCTCTGCGCTATTAAAAAATCACAGCATATCCACGGACTGAATGATGATGAGTGGGCGAAGCTGCGGAGGTTCATCGGTAAACCGTGAATCTTCCGTGAATTCTGCCCAGTACATCATCGCCGACGTGAGATCGGCCGCGTTTATACTAAAGGTTCGATGAGTTATGACGACTTGCAGCTCACTTTAATTTTACATGTACGCTGTGAATTTTCATTGTTTAGAAAACCATTGCTTTAGAAAACATCTGGCGTGTTTCGTTAAGCAGCTGGCGTCTTTTTGTTTTGCTTTAGAAACATCTGGCGTTCTTTCGTTTTGCTTTTACAAAACATCTGGCGTCTTTCGTTGGTTTGTTTCATCAATCAACGGCGTTTTGAACAAAATTTTTATTGTTTAATCACGCACAGGAGAAATCTCACCAGGCACTACCTTGGATGTAAACAATGGCTGCTAATGGGAATGAGAGACAGAAGAAGTCGGCTTTTAGCTAACACTTACACCTCTACTTCTACTAACGTTTCCTACTGGAACATCCCAATGGCTGCTAATGGGGAATGAGAGACAGACGAATTCGGCTTTTAGTTAACGCGCACGCTGCGAATTTTTATTGTTCAACAACGCACAGGAAAAATCTCCCACTGGCACCACCTTGGAGGTCAAACCGTAAGACTGGTTACGCACTACGACTACTACGACGACTACGAGGGACGAACGGGTGCCGCCTTAAGGAGCTTCGCCCCTAAAACTGCCTTCAGGCTGCTGTAGAGAGGTACGTGGTTACGTCGACGTTTCCCTCTTCGGTCACGGTCGGGAATATGGCGTCGAGCGTCGTTGAAAGTCTCCGTACGTAGACCAACTTGTATGGCGTCATCTGCGTCGTTTCTTGTACGGCCGTGTTGAACGCGAAGGTCACGTACGGAAGGATGGCGTCCCGCGTTTTATGTTCGACTTCGACGTATATGGCCAGCATGTCGACGATGGTCTTATTTAGACGCTCGGGCAGGCCGTTAGTCTGTGGGTGGTACGCGGTGGTCTGGCGGTGGCTTGTGTTGCTTTATTCCAAGGTGGCCTTAGTTAGGTCAGCCGTAAACGCCGTACCTCTGTCGGTGATGAGAAACTCTGGGGCGCCGTGTCGAAAGACGACGCTCTCAACGAAGAACTTGGCTACCTCAGCGGCAGTGCCATTGGCCAGGGCTTTTATTTCGGCGCAGCGGCTGAGGTAGTCGGTAGCCATGACGATCCATGTATTTCCGCAAGTCGAAGTAGGGAACAGCTCCAGGAGGTCCATCCCGATCAGCTGGAATGGTCGCCGAGGAGGCTTGATCTACAGACGGAAGCCTGCTGGTCTTGTGGGCGGTGTCTTCCGTCGCTGGCTGTCCCGGCACGTCCTTACGTAGCGAGTGACGTCGGCGGTAAGGCGCGGCCAGTAAGGCGCTCGTGCGAGCGTGCGGGAATGGCGTCGGGACCAGGCGTCGGATCGTCGTGGAGGGCATGCAGAATTTCTGGTCGAAGTTCCGAAGGTACAACGATAAGGCAGCTGGCTCGGGCCGGAGAGAAGTTCTTCTTTACGAGGATGTTGTTTTTCAAGGAAAATGGTTCCAATCCTCGCTTGAATACTTTTGGGACAACGACAGTCCTGCCTTCCAGGTATTCCACTAGAATCTTCAGTTCCGGGTCGGCTCGCTGTCGTTCAGCGAAGTCGTCGGCACTTATGGCTTCCAAGAAGCTGTCATCGTCCTGCTCGTCGGGCGGTAGTGGGTCGACAGGGGCACGAGACAAGCCGTCGGCGTCGGAGTGTTTCGTTCCGGACTTGTACACGACGGTAATGTCGAATTCTTGAAGTCTTAGACTATCGTGCGAGGCGACCTGAAGGGCCCTTCACTTTAGCTAGCCAAACAAGGCGTGATGGTCGCTCACAACTTTGAAGGGCCTGCCGTAGATATAGGGGCGGAACTTTCACGTAGCCCAGATGATGGTGATGCACTCCTTTTCTGTTTGAGTTTGAGTTTATTGGTGACATAAGGGTTTGTTACATAATACGTGTATACAGATGAGGGTCCCGGAGAATAAATACTGAAAACGGAACCCTCAATTCAAAACTACAAAAAAGTGGATTTTAAAAATAGCAGAATATTAGCAGGTGGTAAACAAGCAAGAACAGTTAAAATAGGAGATGAAATAACAGGAGACCAATAACATAGAATGCAAAATGCTAAATAGAATATCGAAAGCAATAAATACAATATAGAAAGCAATAATAATAATATTACTATACAGGTCAAAAAATAGCAACAGGCAAGAATAGTTGAAGTACAAGATGAAGTGAGGAATACAGTAATATAAAAAGCCAAACGGGAGGGTCCGGAGGCGGCTTCACGGAGAGCTTCAGGGATCCACTTGGCACCTTCAACGAAGTTACTTCGCACTATCAACTGTCAAGGCGGCGATACCCCCTCCCGCATTCCAAGCTTACTAGGCCGCAGTCGTCGGTTCTCCGGATGCTGCAGGCAGGTTCCTTCCCGTCTCGCAGCACGTTTAGCCACTTTGCTGAAGGCATAAATCCAGGATGTCCTAGCTGTGGGGCGGATAAATGCACACTCGCTCATATGCTCTGGCAGTGCCCGGCGTTACTTAGCGCAAAGTTCAGCACAGAAGAGGACTGGGAGAGGGCTCTTAAAAGCAACGAGCTCTCAGTCCAGCTGTCGGCAGTCCAGGAGGCCTGCGAACGGGCGGAGGGCCACGGTCTTCCAGTACCGGCGTGGGCGCGGCCAGCAACTGCGGCGGACCCCCCTTCGGGGGTTGTCTGATCGGGGTTCTCCAGGACCAAATAAAGTTCATTTCATCATCATCAACGCGAAAAACAACATACAAATCAATGCAAAGCAAAGTCAAATACAATAGAATGCAAAAACAAAAAAAAACGAAATGAAAGTAGAAAAAGGCACAAAAATAAAATAAAGGTGAAGAAAAAAAATAAAAATAAATGAAAACAACTTGTAGAAGAAACTAGAAAAATCGCAAATAAAAGGAATGAGGACAAGTCCAAAAAATTACACCATCTCCCTCTAAAGGGGCCCATGAGGCGATGCGAAGCCGGAGCACTTGCACTATCGCGTTCCGTTGGCGTTCATTGGGCATGCTACCGACCTCGTGTCGTGGAACGCGAAGAGGGACGCTACGCGCGTCGTATCTTCCATCTAGCCTGGCCGTTAATTCTCACAGGGTGAGCGGGGAACGCGGTCGACAGGCGGGCGAGAGGGGGGCAGCGTAGGAGAGGAGAGAGAAGGGGAGGGGACGCGCATGCGCTCGAGCTCATCGCGGCGTTGCGCAGCAGAGAATTTCGGCATGTCTAGCCCGCGTTTCAGAGGAAGAGTGAAAAGGAGGAGGGGAGAGGGGTACGGGAGAGGGGGATGGGTGAGGGTATGTGGAGAGGGGGAGGGGAGATGGTATATGGAGAGGGGAAGGGGAGAGGCTGAGTGGAGAGGGGGAGTGAAGAGGAGGTGTGTGGAGAGGGTATACGCATGCGCAGTAAGGGAGGTCACGCCGCACACCACCACCACCACCACCGCCGGATTGAGCTCCGCCTTAGGATACTTCGCATCTAAAATTATATACGTTAACTAAGGTGAGCAATCAGCAGTTAAACGGAAAGATTCTATTGATGCTTTGAAATGTGAAAATGAGGGCACAGTTTTAAGTTCAATACGTAAACTATTCCAAAGTTGAATGGTAGAGAATTTAAGTGTTTTCTTACCCTAGTTAGTGCGAATGGGTGGTAGCAAGTAATTATAATTAGAAGCAAATCTGATGGGGTTAGTCTTCTTGAGGGAGCTACAATCAATGTATTCAAAAGAAATGTTGTGGAATAGTTGGCCTCTGTCTTAGACAGCGACCACCTAGCATAACTGATGACCCTTTCCTGTCAGTCCGTCCGCTTCACAAGGACGGCGCCGAATCGTACGCTGCTTGCGTCGGTGTGAATCTCCGTATCGCCGTATTCGTCGAAATGTGCAAGTATCGGAGGCGTCTGCAGGTGTCGTTTCAGTTCATGAAATGTTTAGACTTGCGCCGTTTGTCACCTGAATTCGACGTCGTTGTCTTCGTGAGCTGCGTTAGTGGCTCGGCGATCCGTGAAAAGTCTTTGACAAAGCGTCTGTAATAGGCGCACAAGCCGAGAAATCGGCGCACGGCCTTCTTGACGGTGGGTGGCGGAAAAGTGGCGATGGCAGCTGTTTTCGGCGGGACTGGGCGCGCTCCAGCCTTTCTGATCACGTGACCCAATAACAAGAGCTCATCGTGCGCGAAGTGGCACTTTTCTGGCTTCAGGGTGAGCTCGTAGTTCTTGATTGCTTGAAGTACGTATTCAAGGCGCTGGAGGTGTTCATTGAAGCTCGACGAAAACACAATGACATCGTCCAAGTGAAGAAGGCAAGTTTGCCACTTCAAGCCAGCTAATACTGTATCCATGACTCGTTGGAAAGTCGCAGGTTCCGAGCAAAGACCGAAGGGCATGACCTTGAACTCGAACAGGCCATCCGGTATTATGAAGACAGTCTTTTCTCGGTCTCTCTCGTCGACTTCGATTTGCCAGTAGCCGGCCTTGAGGTCCATCGAAGAAAAGTACTTCTCGTTGTGGGGTCGATCTAGGGCGTCGTCTATACGTGGGGTAGGGTACATGTCCTTTTTCGTGATTTTGTTCAGGCGACGATAATGGACGCAGAAACGTGGGGTTCCATCCTTCTTCCTCACTAACACCACAGGTGACGCCCACGGACGCTTGGAGGGCTATATGATGTCGTCGCGTAGCATTTCGTCGACCTGTTTCTTGATGGCCTCGCGTTCTCGCGCCGAAACTCGGCACGGGCTCTGACGGATTGGTCGGTCACTTTCTTCTGTTATGATGCGATGTTTCGCGACTGAGGTCTGTTGAATTCTTAACGACGACGAGAAGCAGTCCTTCTATTGCAGGAGCTGGTCTTACTTGACCTTCGGAAAGCTCGGGTTGACATCAAAATTTTGTTCGGGACCTCGATTCGTCGAAGCAGGTTCGGCAGCATCGAAGAGGGCGAAAGCATTGCTGGCGGCCGCACATTCGTCGATGTAGGCGACCGTCGTACCAATGTTGAGGTGCCTATATTCGGGGCTGAAGATTGTCAGCACTACCTTTGCTTTACCGTCACACAGCTCGGCTATACCTCTTGCGACGAAAATTTGAAGGTTCAGGAGCAGGTGCTGATCGCCCTCAATGACGCCTTCAAGGTTCGCAGGTCTTTCGGCGCCGACGGAAATATTGACGCTGGAGCGCGGCGGAACGGTGACCTGCTCGTCTATCACATTCAATGCATGGTTGACAGGCGTCGCCGGGGGCGCGAGCGCTTTTAGGTTAGTGTTAGCGACACAGACCTCAGGTCGATGACGGCGCCGTCGTCACTTAGGAAGTCTATTTCAAGTATCGCTTCCCTGGAGCAGTTTTGTAGGATTACAAAGCTTTGCAGGATAAGTACGGTTATTCATGGTGACTCTCTCCGTGCAGACACAAATCGGCGTTACCAGGTGGCCTCTGGCTGTCCGGATATAGGGTCCACTCCAAGCGGTATTTACTTTCTTCAGCTTGGTTGCGAATGGCCCACTGACCACGGAATAGTCGGCTCCGGTGCCGACGAGGGCTGTGTCGCTGTGGCCATTGATATGAACGTCGAGGTCGCTAGTTCGTCGTCTCGCGTTGCAGTTAGGTCGTGGCGTCCGGTCACGGCTATGTCGGTTCGTTCCGCGGCTTCCGTGTTGCGTCGTCAGGTCTCCTTCTCGTCGCGAGGTTTCGACGTCAGGGCTCCGTTCGGCTTGCGGCGTGGTACTTCGATTTCGTCGCAGCGACGTCGTCGGCGGCGGAGGATCTTCGGTACTTCGTCGTACAGCAACCGCACCTCCATCGGTTGTTACCCTTAGTTTTCCGGAAACGGGGTGGTGACTGGCCCCGAATCGGGCAAGTGTATGGTCGGCGTTGGGGAGAGGCGTAGCGGCCAGGCGACGGCGATCGGGAAGGTCCTCGGGGGGTCCACAGCGCTCCTGCCAGGTAGTCCGCGATGTCGCGTGGTCGTTCTGCCCGCTGTGGACGCGGCGCGTCAATGGCGAACCCACGGAATCCCATCTGTCGGTACTGGGTTTGGCAAGCTTCTCCGCAATGGTAGCAGAGTGGGCGGTGGTCGGAGGCGCGCCAAACGTCGGTATTTCACGGCGTGTAACTCTGGCCAGCTGGCGGGCCGTATGACGTTGGTGGTGGCGGCGGAACTGCTGCAGCGGCGCGGTGTCTTGACGTGGAAAAGAGGCGGGGGCGTTGCGTCGGGCTGCAGCAGCGGAGCTCAATGCTTGCAGCTGTGGCTGCGCTGACTCGGGGATGTTCAGCGACTGGTGAATTTCCTCTCGGATGATGTCAGTGATTGAGGCAGCTTGAAGGTGGCACGACGGGAACATTCGGCAAAGTTCCTCGCGCACTAAGGCCCTTAGGGTCTCGCGCAGATCGTCGGAGCCGATGGCTTGAACCACTGCGCTGCCTTTGATCAAGCGGCGGTTGTACTGGCGGGTTCGCATTTCCAGCGTCTTATCGATGGTCGTGGCTTCTGAGACAAATTCTATGACGGCATTCGGTATATTCCTCATAAGTGCAGTGAAGAGCTGTTGCTTTACACTTCGCATGGGGAACCGAACCTTCTTCTCTTCAGGCATGTTGGGGTCAGCGTGGTGGAACAGCCGGGTCATTTCTCTCCCAAAGATGGTCACGTTTATGTTCGGGAGTTGAATACGTGTCTCCAGCAAGGTTGCGGCCCTTTTCTTTCTGACGGCGCTCGTGAACGTCTCCAAAAAAGCACTGCGAAAGAGAATCCCAGGTTCGTAGTGTGGACTTCCGGTTCTCGAGCCATGTCCTTGCTGCTTCTTCAACGTAGAAGTACACATGGCGCAGGACATCGTCGGCCTTCCAGTTGGTAAATGTTGCGACCCTTTCGAGCGTCTCCAGCCAGTTGCGAACCACGGATTGTGGGCGGCTCCCTGGGCGGCTGCATCACTATCGCGGCAGGATTCGCTGCGGCCGTCATCGTGCCTGTTGTCTTTGTCGCCGTGGCTTTGGTTTTGTCAGGTAGGGGTCCGTATATGGGGGGTGTCCTTTCAGTCTGCGGCTAGCTGGACTGTCGCTGATGGTGTTGGTGTCTTCTTCGCGGCGTGGGGTTGGATCACGGCTGGAGGGGGCGTTCGGTGCATGGACCGGGCAGCACCTCCACCATATGTCACGTGGTCGTGACGTCCGCGAAGGCAGCAGGCAGCACGTCCGGGATTAAACTCTTTATTTGGCCGAACTTGTGGCCGGGAAACTGAAAGTCAAACTACAGCAATACACTGATACACAACGTACACTGATAGCGGCGAACAGAGCGTCGGTCGTCGAAAAACTGACAAGCGGTGAAGCGCATCGACATTTATACATGTGTCGTCGAATATTCCAGCGCTATCGCTGGTTGTCGCGCAAGTTCTAGAATAAGCTCCAGTGTTCGCGTCTTGCGCCCAATCTTAACAAAACGGTCTACAATATTCGCAAACATCGTCGAACGGTGAGGCGCGGTGTGCGCTGAGCGTTGCTGACAGTCTTTGTGGGCGAAAACCGAATACAGAAAAAGTGGTAATAAAAAACACACGTGGCAATATGTACTCCCATAATACAGACGCCATATCAGCTTAACGTCTGTGGTTCCAGTGCTGGCTCCGCTTGGCTCAACGTCATGAAATAAAGCACAGAAGTACTCGCTGACTGCTTCGCATGAGACCGATTCCCACAAAGCGTGGGATTTGTCGAATATTTTTTACTCCAGATTTTCCGCCTTATATTCAGCGTTGCATGATTTGCAGTACAAACAGAGGGACCATCTTTTAGGGCTTGATAGCCATCCTTTGTACTTCAGACCAACTTTCCATTCTACCAAGTGTTTTTGGTCACACACTTTTGCTTCCTTCCGGCTTGGTTCACCTTCCTCAAAGAAGTCCTAGAAATTTCCCTTCGACATGGAGAATCTTTGCGCATTGAGCTTGGTGTGCGCTTTGAGTCACCAATGACTCAAAGCGTACAAAACAGTAGACGCGTCCCTGCTGAACACCTCCGAGTGTGCAGCATCTCACAATATCGCGTTGCAGAACTGCACCAGCTATTGACCTCTCGGCCATTGACCTCTCGACACGCTTGCAAGTATAAAAAAACAAATTACCAAGAGTATTGTTTTCGCCGTTTTTGTTGAAAACACGGCATTAGTCAGTTGAATCTGTCATTAGGGCGCGTAACGTGACATTTACAGAGCCTCACAAAGAATCCCTAGATTTTACAAGAAAGACGCCAAATCCTTCAAAGACAACAAATATACCTAGATCTTGGGATAAATACCTAGGGTTGACCCCGCTGGTGACAGCATACTCAACTTTGTATCCTTCCCTAGAATGCTGTTTTCGATGCTATCGAATATAAATAGAATCTTTAAGGACATGGCAGCAAACTACATTCGTTTCTTTCCATGATATGAAGTCCTTTTGCATGCTTAAGATTGTTGATTTCTCTGCACACATATATACTACAGCCACTGGTTTTAGACTGCACACCTGGACGTGATTAGAAACTTCATCGGACATTCTTACCCCAGACCCACGCAACTATGCTGTCTCACAATCCAAATTCGGTACAGGTCTGCCTGTCGGTCCCTCTATAATGGAAGATGACCATCGCCTGAAATAAGTAAACTAATCAAACACAATAATTTTAACACGAAAGTGTTTTATGCCGGGGTTCACCAAGTACATCCGTCACAGATATGACGTTGATAAAATGGACGCCAACGGGTGAGAAAGAACAAAACCAAGAAAAAGATACCCCGCTGGGAATCGAACCCACAACGTTGCGGCCGCCACGGCAAGCGCGCGAAGCCCTGCAGACTAAGCTAACTCGAGATATGCTAGACACACGGCGCGAACGCGCCTTTTATCTTTCACACATTCTCTTTCGCGGCGGGTGGAGCGGGGCGGTGGCGCCGTCTGTGAGTTGTGAAAAGAAGCAATGCTTCATGATCGAACCTAGGGCTAAAGCGTCTCGATACCAGAGAGGTAGACTGGCCGCGCTGGCGTCGCCGAGGCACCCATGACGCAGTTACGTTCTTTGCCTTGCCTTTGGCTTCGTGTTAGCGTGCGTCGGCTCATCGGAGTAGTGCAGCTTCCACGTGCACCAACGGGATTTCTCCGCCGCCGACTGTTTCAATTGCGAGAGCACCGATTAACAAAACTGCTGCAATATGCGTTGCAGAAAGGACGCGACTTCGACGGGCGAATGTCGTGCCTTGGTGGAGCGAGAGCAGCGCCTGCGAGACACAGGCCAGCGGGACGCACGCGTTTGCGGCTCAGGCTACGAACCTCTACTGCCTCTACCTGTCGTGTTGCTCAAGCGCAGTGTGTGTTAAGTATACATGAGCACATTACTAGAAAGCGCTACCTGTTCCACGATCTTCCGCACAATATCGTTACCAATGTGCAAGCCCTCCGCAATGATTCTGAGGGAATGACAACTAATTTTCCAGCTTCTTCCGCACTTTTTCAACATTTTTTTCAAGTGGAATGGTTCCAGGACGGCCAAGTCTAAGGTATCCCGTGACTATCTCCCGACCCTCACGAAAACTACGATAACATGCAAAAACACGTGTTTGAGTCATGTCCATAGTCATCGTGGCTGTCCAGGACTAACAAAGAACGCACAGTACAATGAAATCACTGTGACTCACAAAATTCGGTACATGAATTATTCATCTATTCGCAAAATGAACAACGCATCCGCTACTAAAAGCTACGCACAATAACAGCTCGCTGGCGCCAGTTATTTCACGGTGTTGCCAGTCTTGAAATTTTGTAGACACATTGCACATTATTTTACGGGAAACACGAAATCTGAAAAGAGTACAAATTCCTCGAGAATATTTTTTCCCGTTATTTCTTCCTTGTTCGGTCATGAATGTACGAGTGATGTGTGGAAAAATCGCTTCATGAAAATACTTTGCCCGTCTACAGCCATTGCAAGTGAGCAACGAAGTCCGGGACTGCGATACTGGTAGCTGGAACATGATAGACTCCTGAAAAAGCCCGCTGTCGCGACAGTTGTTTGAATTGCGCTTGGTAGGTTGGGCGCCACTCTGGTTCGAGCAGGTGCTCACCGAAGTAGTTGTTTGATGGAATGAGTAGGGGTCATTGGCAGGTTTGAGCAAAAGATATTGCTGACCCCGTTCTACACCTGGAAAAGCAAAGCTACCACCAGTGTATCGAACAGCAGTGCATTATTATAAGAAAGTTATTTTACACATCCTTCGTGGACAAAAATTCGGAAGATTCCACGCGTTGTGGGAATCGCTTTCATGCGAAGCAGTGAGCGACTGCTTTTATACTGTCTCTTAGGCTTTGAGCGAAGCGTTACGGGGTGGATCATCGTGTTTTGGTAAGTATAGCAGCTCTGTGCGCATCGTGGTATTACCAGGCACGTCGAAAACACTGGCATTTAATGGGTAACCTATGATGCGACGTAACGCGACCCCTCACGTTAGATCACATACGTCACTATTACAGAAACTAAGTGCACTTTGCGGTGCAATCATGTGAATATCATACGTAACTTTCCTTCATGTATTCGTCCGGGATTGAGCAATGTTTCAATATAGCACGTTGAATCGTAGGAACACAAATGTAATGTTTATTCGACTGCTATAAAAGCGGAGCCAACACCGGAACCACAGACGTTAATATGATATGATGCCGGTATCGCAGGTGTACATATGTAGTGTTTATTGCTTTCCTGTAAAATTAGATAGGCAGCACCACAACCACAATTCACGTTGCAATGGCATTACGCCTGCATAGGGTGTCTTTGCAAACCAGTTTATAGATCTGGCTTCGCTCTGTGGTAGAATACCTGACTGCCACGCAGAGTACTTGGGTTCGATTCCTGCGGGGATTCTAATTTTTATTTTTTCCATTCAATCCGGTCAACGCTGCCGATGTCCGTTTTTCTTAACGCTCTCGCTTTTAAGTTACAATGTCTGTTCTACATAGTGTAGGATGATGAGCGCAACCTTGACTCCCGCAAACACTGTCCAGGACGTGGCAACGAGGTCTATTGATGCCCTGCCCACATCCAAGCCGTCTTTCATGCAGTATAAGGACCAGGAATTGTTGGGTCTTTATAAAGCAATGTTGAAGTCACCGGTAATAATGAGAGGTTCGGTACTCTCGGCAGATTTATTGTAGGAAGCATTGGCCCCGGTTTTTGCGTAATCCACGTGGTCCACGTGCGGACCACGTGGACGAGTGGATAATAGTTGAGCGTCTTCCAGGGGTGTTCTGTTTTTATCTTCGTCACTTTCCTTGCATCCGCCGCGGCGGTGTAGCGGTTACGGTGCTGGGCTGCTGACCCGAAGTCGCGGGCTCGATCGCGGCCGCGGCGGTCGAATTTGGATTGAGGCAAAATGCTAGATGCCCATGTACTGTGCGATCTCGGTACACGTTAAAGAATACCAGGTGGTCAAAGTTTCCGGAGCCCTTCGCTACGGCGTCTCTCATAATCATATCGTGGTTTTGGGACATGAAAACCCATCAATTATTATTATTATCACTTTCCTTGCCTACAACGCCGCATTGGGCCTCCCCGACTGCACTGACAAAGAGCGCTTGGAAAGCTTGGGAAATTATAATACATACGACGAACACGCTGCAGCCGTACTGACCGCGCAGAGAGAAATACTCAACTCGACGATGCAAGGCAGAGTATTGCTAAAGAGGCTTCACTACCCCTTGTCACCACAGTTCTGCGATGAGGAGACGCGTCAAATACCCAGAGAAGTTAGGGAACACATACACGTCGCCCCGATCCTGAAAAACATGCACCCGATGGTTAATGCCGGCCGCAGACGAGCAAGAGCGGTGGCGCTGGAACGGTTACGAAATAACCCAGACACCTATTATACAGATTCCAGCCCATACCCAACGAGGCAAAAAGCATTTCCAGCGATTGTCACCAATGGAAACCAAGCAATCACGTCGGCGACAATACGCACGAAGAGCATCGCCGTAGCAGAAGCGGCGGCCATAGCACTAGCTATCCGGGCAGCAGAGGGCAACGGACAATCTGCGCACGTTATGACAGATTCACAAGAGGCTTGTCGACTGTTTCTCGGAGGCGTCCTTTCCCAGAGCGTCCTACGCATACTAGGATCCAACCTCCAAGAAGACCACGGCATCACATGGTGCCCCGCTCACGAAGGTGTAGGTGGAAACGAACGGGCGGACCGCTTGGCTCGAGCATTACCTTTCCGAGCCGCGGACATGCCGACCCGGGCGGATTACTTCATACCTACGCTGCCGCGAGATATCCTCGAGAGCCAAAGACGGGCGCGGCAGACAATGGCGCCACCCCACCCTAAACTCACAAGCTGGAAATCCAGGGACTGGAGACGCCTACAGACAAACACATATCCGAACATACACACACTCAGTAATATGCGGCCGTCCCAATACGCTGACCGCTGCTCTTGGCGTGGCGACACACCAACACTCATTCAGATCACTTGCAATTGCCGACAAAGACCAGCAAAGGGCAACTCGCCACTCATCACACGCAACGAATTCGATAGTTCGTGGGAGGTGCGACTCACCCGGCAGGACTTGGGCAGCCAGCAGGCAACCTTGGACCAGGCCAAGCGAGCCGCTCGGGCCAGTGGGGCCCTGGAATAGGGGCTCCAACCACGGGAACCTTAGTTTGCCATTTGAATAAAATGTTTATTCCTCCTCCTCTGTATCACCTGTGGCACATACCCGCTTAATATGAACTCTGGTATGCGGGTATGTGCCACACGTTACTGAGACAAAGAGTTTCATGATGCACGCGACATGTATTTTGCGTTAATCACGTCATGACCATTGAATCGTGTTCGTTCAGGACTGGGCAGTATCGCGATACAAGAGTATCGCGATAGTATTTCAGAGATACTTTTGAGTATCTGTATTTCTGCATCGAGATACATTTGAAAAATGTATTTGTATCTCAGTAGTGAAATACATTTACCATGTATCGCCTGTATCACGATACTATGCATGACACGGGTATCTCGTTACATTGCTTTTTGTGTCGGAAATGAGTTGAGGCGTGTTTCCAATGGGGGAATGGCGTTTTTTTTTTCTTTTTTGTGCCAAGACAAGCAAAGGCGCACCGCCGGTCGCCGAGAGAGAGGCCGGCGATCGTGTCCCCTCAAGCATAGAATGGTCCATGTGGTAAAGCGCTATGCCGCAGACGGCAGAATCGCGGGGGCAGTGTTGACGGCCTCTGCCGACGAAAGTCGCTGTCTCTCAAGATCAGTGCAGCACGCCTAATTTTTTTCGGATGGCAATCAATTACTTGGCGACCCTCCACGCGGATACCGCCTCGGAACAGGCTTTGCAATGCTTCGCGTGCGTTCAGTTATCAAAGCGGCGGCACTTCCAAAAGCAGTTCCCGTAGTCGCGGCGGAAGTGACTAGAAGATGGCTATCTTTGACGCGCTTTCAGCTACCTCTCCATGTCAGGGTGCGTTCCTAATTGATTACATGAGTGAAACGGTCTTTTGTGGTAGCAGGCTCCCCCACCGCCGGAGCCGGCTTCGCCTGTTGCGGCTTTCTGAAATGGGTGCTGGTAGCGTCAGTGGTGGTGACAGCTTCATTGAAGACGAGAGGGTTGACGGCTGAGGATTCCGTAGGTGTCGCTCGGAGGATTTCATGCAAGAGGGACGTGTCCCGCGATGCCCTGTTCGCCCGTTTAGGACGTACTCGTGCCACTCGCCGTCGACGGCCCGTGACGGTTGCCTCGTCCGCTATACCGTGCGCCTCTCACCGACCGGGGCTTCGCCGCTCCGTCAGCGATGTGCACCGTGCCTCTAACCGATCGTGGTCCCGTCCGTGAACTCTTGTGACCGGCTCCCACCACATCTTTCCTATCTCTTTCTACTCCGTCACTGTGCCCTTACTACTATCCTTTTAAAGACGATAGTCTTTCTTGGGGAACTTAAACGCAGAAATTTTGGTCTGTCTTTCTGTCTGTCTGTCTGTCTGTCTTTCTGTTTGTCGGCACGTCGCTCAATTCAGCCACTCGGCCAAAGTTGAACCACTTGCCCAAGGGCCAGCCGTATTGAACTGGTACGGCTGTTCATACTTGTGAACGTTGTCGATCAAAAATTAAATATCCTGCATATCTGAGGTGCAACATCACTAGGTAAGTATTAGGTGGCGTGTTCCTTTAATAGAAAATGCATACTTACGTAATTTTAAGGACCCTAGTTTCTTAAGCTGCGCTGAAAATGCATAAGAATGGAAGCTTGAGCGAGTTGGTATGCGTTCATCTTTGTTGAAACAGCGCTCACTAGACGACGACGAAGTAAAAGAAGGCACAGGACAGGCGCTGCCTGTCCTGTGCCTTCTTTCACTTCGTCGTCGTCTAGTGAGCGCTGTTTCAACAAAGCTGAAAATGCGACTTCCTCCGTGCCCTTCGCACGAGCTCATTGTTGTGTTTCGGTTTCGGTTCTGTATTGCACTGTACGAATGCCATGGGTTGGTGTTGAAAAACTTTAGTTTTGAGAAGGCCAAGAAGGTGAAAAAGAATATTTAAAAAATGAAAAAGCAGCGTTGAGGGCGGCCTTCAAACTGCCGGTTGTGGGCGCCGCTCTGGCATTCCTGTTTTACCCTGGCGACGTGTAAATAAAAGAGTGTGTGGAGAGTACTCGTTGAGTGCGGACGTTTCTCTGCTTCAGCGCTTCGCGCCAAACCGCGTTTTCGGGCTGGCTGGCGTCCCCACCGGTCGCGTTGGTCACCGCCGGTCTTCGCCTGCTGCTGCGCCGGGACTACCAGCACGCAACACAGCACTCACGTTTCCCGACGTATTGCCAGATGGCGTCCATATCTCACACAGCGACTCTTCTATCGTCTTTACACGACATTTGCAGCGAAGCACGCAGATACGCGGCCAATTTTTTCTTTCTACTTTTCTTTTTATCCCCATCGCCCCCCTCCTATAAGGCACTGCGCCGTGTCGCCTCAAGGAAGACAGAAATTAGGTGCATTTTTCCTTTCCACTGAACCGCTGAAGAAGAAGAAGATTCCGAAGATGGGGACAGACTTCGGTCCCTACGTGGGACTAGCCGGGTGGCGCGGGGTCTCCCCTGCGTCTTCTCTGGACCCCAATAAAGTTTGCATCATCATCATCATCATCATCATCATCATCATCATCATCAGACTTCGGATTCTCAAAGGTCAGAATAACCCAAGTGAGGGCGGAAGTGTTTCGGTATCTAGATGACCCGAGAAGAGATATCGCCACGCTGCACGGCAATCCGGCTATGAAGGTGATATTTATTCACTATAACACGAATTTGTGCTCGCCTTCAGCGGTAGACAGACTTTTTTTCTTTCGTGAGCCTTGTGCTGAGGCTGAACCGACGCTGTTAGAAGACAGCCTATTTGAGAAGCCTACACAGCAACCTTCTCAGCAAAGCAGAACTTCAAAATAAATGTGTGCTTTTTCTCAATTCACTGGTGTTCATTAGTGATTCGAATGATTTGCTTAAAGTGTGCTATTTCTAGCATAGCTTAGTTTGTTCTCCAAGTATGTCGATTTCGGTGTCCAATCCTTGTTACTGTTGCTGTGAAATAGCGTATTTTTATTGCAATTGATACTTGTAATTATGCCATTAATACTAATTATGGACTTTGTCCACCCCCTGCCCTGCCATGTCTTAACGGCGTTGAGGGTACTGTAATAAATAAATAAATTAACTGAACGTTTCGATGAGCTGTAACTTTAATTACAACATTATGCTGCACTAATAAGTGTCTTTGCGTAGAATGAGCATCCTTGAAATAAAAAAAGTATTCCAGTATCTGTATCGCTGTAACTGTATTCCGGAATACCTTTTTTCGTCTTATTGCAAAAATATCTCCGAAATATCCCGTTACGTTAAAGGCAAATGTATCTCAGTATCTGTATTTTAGGCTTCCAGTTCATGTATTTCGATATCTGTATTCCGGAATACTTTTCTCAGTATCTCTGCCCAGCCCTGTTCGTCATACACTGAACCCCTGCTATGCAATTTTTGGTATATTACAAGTTATGGAGACGACCAGGAGAGCGCCCAGACGTAGGCGGCTAGATAGATAGATAGATAGATAGATAGATAGATAGATAGATAGATAGATAGATAGATAGATAGATAGATAGATAGATAGATAGATAGATAGATAGATAGATAGATAGATAGATAGATAGATAGATAGATAGATAGATACGTTTCTCACCTTCAGTGGGGAGCTCATGAGTAAACAGAAAGCTGGCGATCTGTGTGCGAGCGTTCCTTCTGTAATTCTTTATCAAAATCAGTATAGTTTTTTGGTGGATAAGTTTTGATCAAGCCGTGGTTTGAGAGATTGATTTTGCTTTTGTGCTGTTGTGCGCATGCTTGAGGGTTCCTAAGTTAAGCTTTTGGGAGAATAAATTTTAGTTACGAGTGTGCGCTTGTCCGTGTCTTACGGGTCTTCTTCGTTCCTGTCTTAACATTAGCGCCATCAATTGAAGTTCAGCTGTCAATCACCTCTGGCGCATACCCGTACAACGCGGACCGTGGTAAACGGGCTTGTGCCACATTTGCCCAGAGGAAAAGGTTTGACGACGTATGCGACAGGATTTTCACGTTATTCATGTCATGACCAGGCAGTCATATTCGTCAAATTATCTTACCTTCACATGCCAATTTTGGTCTACACCAAGTTAAGGAGGCGAGCGTGAAAGCACCTACACTTAGGCGGCTAGATGGATTGATTGAAGATACGTAGATAGAAATGTTCAAATTGCCAAAGGTTCGCTAACAAATCCTTCGCATTTAATAACATGGGGGAAGCCTTTGCCTTTTGCAGAAGTTCTAACCTAACCCATTTCTCATTCGTGTTAGCTGCGTAATGCTTCGTCTTGCTGATAAATAACTGATACGTTGGGAACATTACCAATTAACTCAGAAAGCATTTTCAGCCGCTATGGTATACATGTTGCTGAGCTTTTGAGAGAAACTTGCTGACGCATCATGAACAAAGTGTGAATCGAATTAACTTTGTGCTGGTGTTGCGATGAGACTTCACACCATTACATGCGTCTTCTTTTGCATTGTATATACATGCAGCAGCTCCAATTTTGTTTAACTGCACAAAAACACACTGTCATTGAAACGCTGTAAAGACAGAGCACAGCTATAACCTTCCCACAATGGGCGGTGATGCTTTATTGTGCTTGTTTTATGTAAAAAAGCGGCACAATACTTCGGCAGTGCTAAACTTAAGTCGCAGTGATGTTATTCATTGCATAGTGATAGGTATTGATTAAAAAAGAACATTCCTTCGGAATAAACTGTCAGCTTCGCGGGACGTCTATAAATGTTTATATCCCGCGCCATTTCAATGCTATTGAAACAGATTGTCTAATAAGCGTTTGCTTGAATTATGCTGTGGTACATATTTCGACTGACCAATTTTACCAGACAGGCTTATGAGCCATATCTACTTGGAAGGGACTATGAGGACTGCCTATTTTGAGATATGAACCAACGAACTTTCGGTAATCTAGAACGCCCGTGCATTAATGCGATAGCGGTAAACAACTCGTTCCGCGGAAATTCCGGCGTCGGTGTCGTTGTCGGCGTCGGTGTCATTGGTTGTGAGCGAAAAATCATCTTGTCCGTGACCGAAAAATCAACAGTGATGAAAAAAAAAATAATTCATCTTAGGTTAGAGTGAGAAACGAACCCAGCCCGTCTGCGAAGCAAGCAGGTGTTTTACAACAGAGCCACTCCAATGCTTGGAACACCACTGAAATTAATTTTATTGCTTCACAAACATACGCGTCCTGTGTACAGGTGTCTCAGTACAAGATGTAATATCGCAGTAAAACGGGGTACAAGCGTATATTGCCATCGGGCGTCACACCATGTGAATTGCATAACGTGTTGGCGGTTTAAAGCCGGTGACCCATTACAAAAGGCACACACATTACTGCGCGTATTCCCTTACGAACACTTAGTGGGCACATCGCAACTTCGAAAAAGTATCACGCGCGCAATAGCTGCTGGTTTAAAGCATGCCACCCATTACAAAGGGCATACATATTAGTGTGCGCATTCTCTTACACACACGTAGTGGGTGCACTATTGGCATAAAAGGGTTGTTGAGGGCGGAAATCTTTACCATTACTACAGGTATGTCGCGTGTGTGTGTGTGTGTGTGCGTGCGCGCGTGCGTGCGTGTGTGCGTGCGTGCGTGCGTGCGTGAGATCGGGCGACTGAACATAATGACAAGCCAAACAGAGCGCGATGAGAATGGCGCCGGATACCGCGGTCACGCTCAACTCTTAAAGACGAAGCCTAAAGGGACACTAAAGAGAAACAATGCATCAGCATCGATCGATAAATTGTGCTCTGAGAACTCTAATGTCGTTAGTTTCACATCACAGCTTCATTAATATAGGAGAAAACAAAGTTCAAAATTTCATTGTTAAATTTCGCGCCGAATTCTCCCCGCGTGACGTCATGGATTTCAAAGTGTACTTATCGTATTTTGGCGCCATTGCCTCAACAAAGTTGCCCCAAATTTGGTATGTTCAGTTAATGGCCCCCTCAGAGGACCATGTACTTCATTTTTGCCGATTAGAAACTTCGTAGTCGTTAGTAGGCGCCGTCAAAACATATGACGTCACGGCGAATGGTGCGCAAACTTGAAGGTGGCATCGCCACCCACATTTTGTTGTTGATGATGACGAATTAACTTTATTGATTGCCCTGCGAATTGGTGGGATGGGCCTGGATCCCGCCTAGGCTTCGGCCAAGGGTTGCTGGCCCTTGGCGGCTTCCTCGGCTCGCTGGACGGCCCAGAGTTGTTGCTCCAGGTCCGAGCTGAGCAACGCAGACTCCCAGCGCGCGCGGAGGCTATCGCTGTTTAAGGCTGCATCACAGCTATTGTTTATTATGTCTGGACATCCCCATAGTATGTGCTCTAAAGTGGCTCTAGATTCACAATGTCTACACTTGTCTGTCGTGTATAAGTCTGGGTGTATTACATGCATGATAGCTGGACTCGGGTAGGATCGGGTTTGTAACTGCCGCCATTCGACAGACTGTTTCTTGCTTAATTTCGGATGAGGCGGTGGGAATGTACGCCTCTGCAGTCTATGGTGTACTGTAATTTCGTGAAATGTGGTCATTCTATCTTCCCACTCCCACTCATCGGTATTCCCTGAGACGGCACTAATCGATGCTGCTCGTTTTTTTTTTGCTTTTTAAGCGTCTTTTCCCAGCAAGCGTGGATGTTTTGGTATGGTGAAAGAGTACTTTACTAAAATGAGAAAAATCATTTTGCCCTTTAAGCGTCCCCCAATATTTTTGTGCCACAGTTTGGGAACCAATGCATCGAAATTGGTCCAGCACTAAAATTCGTTCAAAGTAGACAAGCCATGCGAACCAAGCGGCTCAAATTCTTCAAGTGAAATATGCTCCGCAACCCAAGTAATTAAAATGTTAATTATTCATCTTCATTTCTGCCGTGGAAACGCGTGACGAGGGGCGGGCTCTCCCACGCTAATGCCACCGAAAAGTTGATTGCGGCTGAACTAGCTCTAGGCAGATTGTTTCGTACAACCATCGACGTGCGCACGAGGAGGGCGACCGCCCTCCCTAAACATATGAGCGGGGGCGCCACCCATGCACCATAATTTTACTCATTCATAGCTGCCCTTCATTTCTTAATGTGCAGTGCTATGGCCATACAAGTGCAGGATGATAATGGCAGCCGAATACCACTGATCTTGCATTCCAAAGCTATTAATTGCCATTTTACCCCCGGAATGCCAAGTACCAATGGCAGGCCGTTAGGGAAGCATGTCATTGCTTCATTTTTAAATTTTGAGTCCACTGCAGAGCTTGTTTCCTTTCGCACTCGCCTAACGGGGGAGGAGAGGGGTCACTGCGATGAGACTGCTCGCCCCCTAATACGGAACCGTGCGCACGCCTATGCATACAGCATTGATTAGCACAGTATGGGGGTCTGCTAAATTTTTGTAGGAATGTACCGCCGTTAGCGAAAGTACACGGACCACGGAAACGCAAGCCGAAATCGCTTTCTACGCCGTCTAGTCGCTTGTAGTCTGCTGCCGAGAGCATTGCATTGACGGAACCGCTGTCGAGAACGTTACTCTGACGGAATTTGTCAGAGAAATTCTCTTGAGAGCAGACGGCTCGCCACTAGACGGCGCAGGCGGCAAATGTATACGGACGACAATGGTCCGTGTACTTTTGCTCGCGGTTGTACACTTCTCATGCATGTATGCATTATTCTGTATTAAGCTATCGACGCCTATGTTTTTGTACACCCGCATGTCTCTACACTCGCCGGGGCCAGGTTATTCGCAAACTATGGCGCCGCCACTGAAATGTGTAACTCATAGAAGCTTCGCTTGAAAATGACATTTTACTATTTGTGGTGAGTCCTGCCGTGGGACATATAGAACTCCCGTGGGAGACATATTAACAAAAAAAGAACTATATTGGGTACGGTCTCCTTTGCTATGGGACAGCTGCATGCCGCGGCCATAAAACATTGCACAGATCGCTAATTAGTGCGTTTAGAAAATTCACACTGTCCCTTATGCATTCGCCTAAGATAACTCGAAGGGGAAAGCCTTCTTTTTTTTCTTCCCAGATGATTTTATAGATGGCCACCACCTTCTCTCCGAGAGCAGCTTCCTGCCCCGAACTTAGTTGTGCACTGGCTCTGAAATCGGATGCATTGCAGGCTTTCTGCACATGGTTTTCTAATGCCTCCGGGATCGACCTGCCTTTGACCAAGCTACGATCCTATGTGATGACGTGATCATGTGAGCTCACGTTATGTTATATTATAATGGCATCAGTTTTGGTGGCCTTTCACGTCATAATAACGCCATGTGGTAACGTCATGAACCGATTAAGTTTTCTGTCCCTCATGTTAATGCCGCCGACTGGCCCTATTCGCGTTTGATGCAGTATCTATGCCTGTCGCGATAAAGCAGTTGGCGATTTAGGGTACAACGTACTCTACCGCAGCGAAACTTTACTTGAACAAACTTAAAGGGATCCCAAGAGAAAGTTCGTTAGATGGATAGTATGCTGAACTGAAAGAGCTATGTTGCAACTTGTTATCAGGAGCTGAAGAAAACATCAGCTGTTGAAATGAAATTTGAAAACTTTTTATTTGCAATGCTGCATATATGAATGTGTATTTCTGCTTATTTGTGTTGTAGCATATAGAAGTTAGAATGTAGTTAGAATGTAGTAATTTCTTGCTGCACTTGAGCGCTTGGTTCTGCAATGGTCATGAATTGAGTCATTGTGTTCAAGCTCTCATAAACCATCTCCGGCACAACGCTCTGCTGGGCAGCGATGGACGTCATTTTTCCAAGGACATCGGGGCTTTTTAGTTGAAATTCTTGGTGCTTTCTCTACAAGGGTTACATCTTCCTACTCTTCCTATTCTGCCTGAGGTAGGACCTTCGGTACAATCACTTCTGTTGACGGAGTGGCGCATTCTCAACGCGAGGGTCACAGGTGACATAGTCCTTAAAGGCCAACTCCGGCGATTTTTCGAGGTCAATGTATCTCAATGAAATTCGCTGGGTACGTTTCTTTGCACGTTTCTGTCATTTATGCCAAATTACAGGCTTGAGACACGCGCAGATTGTTTGGAAATGAATTTTAAGGATTGTCTGCCAACGCCCTCTCGGCTTCCCACAATTATGGGCAACATTGCGTCTGTGACGTCAATATTGTTACGGGGACGGAAGTGACGCAGCTGAGGGCACCGCTAACTTCGGCCGCTACAGCGCCTGCTGTGCTGGCCACAATGCGACAGGCTGTTTGGCCGGCGCTTCGCCGATTTGGCGTGCGATTTTCTGTTCCCTGTGGAGGGTGGTGCGATGGCTGGTAGTTTGTGTTGCATTGTGGGTTGCACAAACCACTCAGGCAAGACGCAGCGAGTTTGCTATCACCACTTTACAAGTGACAGTGCTCTCCGTGAGAAGTGGATCAGTACGATCAGGCGGGACAATTGGTTACCGAGCAAATGGGCACGCGTGTGTTCCGATCGTTTCTCGCCGGAGTCCTATAAGGATAGCGTTCACATGATGGAAGCTTTTGCGCTGGCTCAGCAACACTTTCATAGGCGCTTGAAGGCGGACGCCGTGCCGACAGTGTTTGAAGAGGCGATCCGGCAGCCAGCAGCACAAGAAAAGCCAGCAAAAGGAAAGCGGCGGTACGTGAAAGAACATATTGAACGTCTATGAGAACATTGTCGTGGCGGCGGATCGCACAAGAATGGAGAATCAGCTGCGTCATATGCGTCTGAATCACAGCTGTCCGACAGCTCCGAGACACTGTCAGTATCGGACGCGGCACTGTCAGTCGCAGACATTGCAGCTGATGCGCGGCGTGCTCGCCTCTCCACTGTGCGCCTGCTCGTCCCGGTTGTCACAGTTGTCATACTCCGCGCCGGCGTGACCGGCGTGACCGGCATGCCTTGCACGACTTCCGGTTCGTAACAACTACTACGTGTACGTGAACGAGCTCAGCAGACCGGTGAGTCGTTTACCAGCTACATCGAAGACGTCCTCGACTTGTGCAAGAAGGCCGACGTAACCATGTCCGAGTCTGACAAGATCCGACACGTTATGAAAGGCATCGACGACGATGCCTTCACCATGCTGCTCGCCAAGAACCCTCGTACCGTGACAGAGGTGATCACGCTCTGTCAAAGCTACGAGGAGCTGCGCCGGCAGCGGTTGCTGACCCGTCGACCTCCATCACGCGACGCCGACCTCGCTGGCTTGTCGGCCATTTCTGATCACTCGGGCTTGCTCGCCGAGGTCAAGTCGTTTGTACGCGAGGAAATTGCCCGCCAGCTTTCTCTACTGACCTTGCCTCAGTCGCAGCATGTTGAACAGCCGTCGACCACACTGCTGCCTCCCTTACGCCGCGCTATTCAACAGGAAATTGCGGAGGTCATGCCGGAATACCACCAGCCACCTCCGGCGCTTGCGCCACTCAGTTACGCGCAAGTTGTAGCCAGGCCACCCCCAGCGATCCCTGTGTCTGCCCCACATCCTTACGCCGAAGTCGTACGCCAGGCGAGTGTGCCGGCTGCGTACGCCGACGTCATTCCTAGGCCACGACTGCAGCCCACCATGCAGTCCTATCAGCCGCCGCCCCGTCCACCGCGTCTTGGGCCATGGATGGGACCCACCCCGGCGAACCGATGGCGCACTTCCGACAACCGCCCCATCTGCTTTGCGTGCGGTTGCGCCGGTCACGTCGCCCGCTATTGCAATCGAGTGCAGTCGCCTCCAGTCGCCTCAACCATGCTAAGCCAGTCGAGCCGCCCGTATTACGATTCACCGCAGCCTATGTCACCGCCGTCTCGCCCAGCGCCCTCTACCCGCCGTTCACCGTCAGCACGACGCCGCTCACTGTCCCCGATGCGGCCACGTCTGGTCCCACGCGACCAGGAAAACTAGTCGTCGCAGTCCACGAGGCAAGGGCTGCGACGCGATCGAACAGTGAAAGCCCTCAGCGAAGCCCATCGAACGTGATAGACGTGTTTGTAGACGGTGTTCGTGCATCTGCCCTTATCGACACTGGAGCCGCTGTATCCGTTATGGACGCAAAGCTTAGCCGAATACTGCGCAAAGTGACGACGCCACTTCCCGGGCTCTCCCTCCGTACAGCCAGCGCCCAACGTATTCACCCTACAGCGGTGTGCACAGCCCGCATCATGATTAAGGACGCTATGTACGCCGTCGAACTGATCATAATTCCTGCCTGCTCTCACGACGTCATCCTCGGATGGGATTTTCTCTCCCGCCACGACGCCGTCATTCATTGCGCACCAGCCGAAATAGAGCTGTCACCATTCTCTAATTTGACGCCGGAAGACAGTCTATCGGCTGCGAGCAAGGTACTCGTCAAAGACGACATCAAATTGCCTGCAAACTCGTCAACGGCGGTGTCCGTCTACTGCGCCAGTCTATCCGACACCGTTGCACTCCTCTCACCATATGAACGTATTTGCACGAGGAAAGGCTTGCTGGTGCCTTTCGCGACCGTTCAAATCACTCAGGGAAGCACCTCTATTTTTGTAATCAACCCCTCCCCGTACAGTGTTACGTTGGTGCGAGGGGAATGTCTCGGCAGCGTGGAACCCCTCGAAGACGCACAAGTTATGGACGAACCCGATGACACGCACGGCCGCAGTTCCAGTACGCTCAGTGCTGTTTCGATGTCTGGTTCATCACCCGCTGACGTGTTTGGTTCCACCATAGCTGACAACCTTACGCAGATCCAGCGTTCCCAGCTTCTGGACCTGTTGGAAGAATTTCGCTCTTCTTTCGATGTCGCTCAAACGCCTCTCGGCCGCACCTCGGCCGTTACGCACGGCATCGATACTGGCGCCCACCTGCCACTGCGGCAACGTCCATATCGCGTATCTCCCACAGAACGCCGTGTAATCACCGAGCAAGTCGACGACATGCTTCGACGCGATGTTATTCGACCCTCCAACAGCCCCTGGGCGTCTCCTGTCGTTCTTGTTGCGAAGAAGGACGGTTCTGTGCGGTTCTGTGTCGACTACAGACGACTCAACAAGATCACTCGTAAGGACGTGTATCCACTGCCGCGAATAGACGATGCGATTGACAGCCTGCAAGGCGCTGAATTCTTTTCATCTCTCGATTTGCGCTCAGGGTACTGGCAAGTACCTATGGCTGACGACGCTCGACCGAAGACCGCCTTTGTCACGCCCGACGGCCTGTACGAATTCAACGTCATGCCGTTTGGGCTGTGTAATGCGCCCGCCACCTTTGAGCGCATGATGGATACCGTTCTGCGCAACCTGAAATGGCACACGTGCTTGTGCTACCTCGACGACATCGTCGTTTTTGCTCCGGACTTTTCCACCCATCTTCAATGCCTACGGCATGTTTTGACGCGTTTGAGCGACGCCGGTCTGCAACTGAACCTAAAGAAGTGCCGATTTGCAGCCCGGCAGCTGACAATCCTCGGCTACGTCGTGTCCAAGGACGGAATTCTCCCCGATCCAGACAAACTTCGCGCCGTGACCGAGTTCCCGAAACCTACGTCCGTCAAAGAACTGCGCAGTTTCGTAGGACTGTGTTCCTACTTTCGGCGCTTCATTCGAAATTTCGCGACTATCATATCGCCTCTGACGAAGCTCCTCGGAAGTAACGGGCCCCTCCATTCATGGTCGTCCGAGTGCGACGACGCTTTCGAAAAGCTCCGCCGTTTGTTGACGTCGCCTCCCATACTACGCCACTACGACCCTACGGCTCCTACAGAGGTACACACAGACGCTAGTGGTGTTGGCCTTGGCGCTGTCCTTGCGCAGCGCAAACCAGGGTTCCCTGAATATGTCGTGGCGTATGCAAGTCGTACGCTTACTAAAGCCGAGGCGAATTACACCGTCACCGAAAAGGAATGCCTGGCGATCATCTGGGCCCTTACGAAATTCCGACCTTATTTGTATGGTCGCCCATTTGATGTGATCACCGACCATCATGCACTATGCTGGTTGTCGTCACTGAAGGATCCCTCAGGTCGCCTCGCCCGCTGGGCACTTCGCCTACAGGACTACGATATCCGCGTGCTGTACCGCAATGGACGCCAGCATGCTGACGCCGACGCACTCTCGCGCTCCCCCTTGCCTGACGACAATACCCATAGCTCAGTGTCTCACAATGCCGTTTCTTCTATCGACATTCACACCATCGCTACTGAACAGCGCAAGGATCACTGGATCGCCTCATTGATAGACTTGCTGACTGATCCATCGGCAACACCATCCACTCGCGCGTTGCGTCGTCAAGCCCACCATTTCGCCGTTCGGGACGACCTCCTCCACCGACGCAATTACGGCGACGGCCGCCAGTGGCTACTCGTAATACCCCGCAGTCTGCGTTCTGACATATGCGAATCGTTCCACTCTGATACCCCAGGTGCGCACACTCTGGGGTATCGAAAACCTACTACCGCATTCGCCAACGGTACTTTTGGCGAGGGATGTACCGCTACGTGCAGAAGAAGTTCGTTCGCTCCTGCATCGATTGTCAGCGCCGCAAAACATCAACGCACCTGTCGCCGGCAGTTCTGCAACCTCTGCCTTGCCCTGACCGTCCGTTCGGGCGCGTTGGCATAGACTTGTATGGACCACTTCCTCTAACGTCGGCTGGTAATCGCTGGGCCATCGTCGCTGTTGACCACCTTACGCGATACGCCGAAACTGCCGCCCTCTCAGCGGCTACAGCGCGCGATGTTGCTTCCTTCCTGCTGCACCGATTCATGCTGCGCCACGGTCCACCCCAGGAGCTGCTCAGCGATCGAGGTCGTGTCTTCTTGTCGGAAGTCGTCGAAGCCATCCTGAAAGAGTGCAACGTTGTTCACCGGAAAACTACTGCTTACCACCCGCAGACGAATGGCCTCACCGAACGCTTTAACCGCACGCTCGGCGACATGCTCTCGATGTACGTCGCCGCCGATCACACCAATTGGGATGCCATTCTGCCTTTCGTCACCTACGCCTATAATACCGCCCCTCAGAGCACTACTGGTTTCTCCCCCTTTTTCTTATTGTACGGCAGACACCCGTCGCACACAATCGACACAATCCTTCCATACAAGCCGGATCCGTCTGAGTGTGCGCCTATTTCTGCCACAGCCAGACTTGCTGAGGAGTGTCGGGAGCTTGCCAAGACGTTTACTACGCATGACCAAGAGCGGCAAAAGAGCATTCGCGGTGACAACACCACTTCTGCGCCCACGTTCCGCCATGGAGCACTCGTATGGCTCTCAGTCCCTACCACTGCACCTGGCCTCTCTTCCAAACTGCTGCCCAAGTACGACGGCCCCTACCGTGTCGTCGAACGCACATCCCCGGTCAACTACCTGATCGAGCCCATTGAACCATCTTCAGACATGCGCCGTCGAGGGCGCGACATTGTCAACGTGGAGCGCCTGAAGCCCTATCATGACCCGCTCATAGTGACAAGCAGTTAGGTCGCCAGGAGGCCTCTTTTTCGTACCCGGGGTAATTGTAGCGAAGCGTTGGAAGTCTATGTAATGGGTCGCCCTCTCGGGCGCTCTCTAGTGGGTCGTCCCCTTCTCTGACAGCACGCTCTTCTCTGACAGCACGCTCCTCGCGCTCAGAGTCCGCGCTCTGTCTTGACTGTCGCCGTTGTGCTTCGTCGACTAGTGCCGTCAATAAACGCCTTTATACGTCATAGGTAGACAGTACACTCGGTTGGGTTTCGGTTTCGGTATGGCGCCTTTTTGCTTATTAAAAATTATTTTCGAAATTGCTGAGCATTTCTGCTATCGGGCGCATGACAAGAGTGTCTCAGGAACATAAGAGCACCATTATACTGACATGGTGAAAAAATCGCCGGAGTTGGCCTTTAAAATATAAAGCGCTCTCTGTACCCAACATTTCAGACAAATCATCATAAAAATGACGGGAGAGGCATTGGATGGCGTCATAAAATATGTTCGCAGAACATAAAAGCGCTCTGCACTAATTTCGTTTAAGGAAAATGCTTCAGCAGTAGGCCCAATGGTGCTTCGGCGGGGGATTTAAAAAATTACACCATCTCCCGCTAAAGGGGACCATGAGGCAATGCGAAGCCACAGCACTTGCACGATAGCGTTCGGCTGGCGTTCGTTGGGCATGCTACCGACCTCGCGTCGTGGAACGCGAAGAGGGACGCTACGCGCGTCGTACCTTCCATCTAGACTCGCCGTTATTTCTCACAGGGCGAGCGGGGAACGCGCTCGACAGGCGGGCGAGAGGGGGGCAGCGTAGGAGAGGAGAGAGAAGGGGAGGGGACGCGCATGCGCTCGAGCTCATCGCGGCGTTGCGCAGGAGAGAATTTCGGCATGTCTAGCCCGCGTTTCAGAGGGAAAGTGGAGAGGGGTATGGGAGTGGTGGAGGGAAGAGGATGAGTGGAGAGGGGAAGCGGAGAGGGCTAGATGACATGGGGAATGGTGAGGGGGAGTGGAGAGGAGGTGTGTGAAGAGGGTATGCGCATGCGCAGTAAGGGTGTTCACGCCGCACACCACCACCACCACCGGATTGAGCTCCTCCTTAAGAAACTTCGCCTCTAAAAAAGTTCGTACAACTGAATAGTCCGTTTAAGTGACATTTGATCAAGTGGTATTTTACTGTATCGGAAATACTGTAAGCCGTCCTGAAGCGGAAGGAGAAGACAATGCGCTGTGCATGGAGCCAAGCTATCCATAGAAATCGCGTGAAGTAGGGACATTCCGGGCATATCAGAAGTTCCGGTAATCGGCAGTGTTTAGTTATCATTTCCATGTAAGATTTGTAAAGCACTGTTTCCGAAGTAGTATGCCACAGAACACTTTGAGCGATGCACATTCCTGCTATTCAAGCTTGTGTGTATTACGTAAGTACGTTTTACCATGTATGTCGTAACTTGCGATTCGTGTCGTATAAACATGGCCTCGTAGAACCGTCGCTAGAGGACAAATCAATCTCAGCGACGAGCTCAGTCTGCCGTAGCCCGGATCAATGCCTCCTCTCAATATAGTAAAGGACTTTGGTAATACCTCGGTGATACGATCACGGCCCCTATGAATTTCGGGGTGATAGGAATTTTTCTGTGGTCCCGGCCAAGGCCAGAAATGTAATGGAGTACGGATGTTTCGAACCAGTTTTCACCACGCGAAGTCTGATACGAAAGTACGCTACCACGCAAGTACGAACAGGTGCTGCCTGTGCTGTCGCGGAAGACGCGACAACCAAGCGCGGGCGCGGGGACCGAACGCGGGCATGCGCACCGCGCCGCCACATTATAAAAATAGGCCATCATCGGCGCGTCATAGCCTCCGAGATTGTGCACACAAATCTTGGAGGTCTTAAAGCGTCTTCGGGTTTCGATTACAGATGGCGCCGCTGGCATCGCGCTTTTTTCACTCCATTGCGTGCAAGCGTTCGGCTGTGCTTGAAGCAGCATCGTTGTGCAGAGTATGCACGCGCCTGTTACGTCGATGCAAGCCATGTCTTCGCAATAAGACGTCCTATGAAATTTGGGCGAGGACCTGATGGAGGAAGCGGACCGTCTTGGCGAAGAAGCTAGGCCTCGCAACGTGAACATGCACGATTGTTGTAGACGCGCACACCTGCCATCTCAGATTTTCACGGGAGGCAGTGACAGTGAAAATAACTTTATTTAATAGTCCAGCGGAGAATGATGAAGGGTGGCCTAGGGCTCCCGATCATGTCCCCCGAAATTTTTAGCAAACCTCCCGATTGCGCGGGCACATCGGTAAATCTCCAGAGAAATGTCCCCAACACGACCGCGATTAGAAAATAATAAAAACAAAGGAGAGCGGATCTAAAATTTTCTCGCCCTCTACTATCGCTGGCAAAGTGCTCTTTAAGTTATATTCACCGCAGTACGCAGGTGTCATGCGGCGTGCCTTTTTCGTCTACCGTGCGCGACACGAGGCTTATGACCTTTTGACGCGTAGGACAATGCGTGGCAGTGGTTGGGCCTTAAGAGAATACGGCCGCTCCGGGCAGCGAAGTGGTTTTCGTGCTGTCTGTCATGTCAACGCGCAGTAAACGGTTAGAGTTCAGCAGCACGGCACGTAAAAGGAGCCGACTTTTTATACAAGTTCGCAGTGGCGGCCCGAGTCCCCACTGGAATGCCTTCATGCTCCATCATTCGAAGAAAGACCGACGGGGTGTTTTCTCTCTGCTTGAGGATCCATCGAAGGCCGTCTTTGCACGCAGGCGATGCTATCCCGTACGCTCTTCGTGCGGCGGAGATGTCCGGCTGGATTCAACTCTGCTTCAGCCGAGTTCGTCGGCAGCGCTCGCGCGCTTTTACAAGCATGTGAAACATACGACCATCCATGTAAAACTTACTCGCATGTGAAACATACCAATCCGGCAAGGGCGCGCTTTTACGTGAGAGAACATTGTTGAGGTTATATGTTCAGGTTATCGTGTTTGCTGCTGAACGTAGACCCCCAAGCGTACTATTTTCGTTGGTGCTGCTGTTGTTGCTGGCAAGAAGCTACGCACTTGCGCTGCTCTGCTCTATTATCGAATGCGCCAAAATGGAGCTTGCTTGTTGGCAGGAGCTATCACCTTCACGCACGATAAGTCCCCAGTTGTTTTTTTCTTCAGGCTTTGGTAGTCAAATGCCAGCGAACACCTATTGTGACATTTGGCAAGATTTTGACTTATAGGTTCCTAATTCAATAACTTCGAATCTTCCCGAGTATCACCATTGAAGTTTAAATTTTAGTTGCAGCAATACGCGAGCAATAAAATTTCCAAAGTATGCTGTCGCATATCCGGAAGTGTTTTAAATAAGCCTAACGTGCCTTTAAGATGTACTGCGAACTCTCAGAATTAGTTGCTAAATGCGTAAAGTTTAAATATGGCAATAAATTCAAAAGCTTTTTTCACTGTTATCAGAACAAATGGTAGCATTGGAGACTACTAGACCGATTATAGCTGCAGAAATTATGATCCAAGCAGGCATTGTTGGTGAAGGGCAGATTATGGAAATAACACCGTTATGCAGGCCATCCTGAAAAGGAACCACGGCGTCAACGGGAACGTAGCAAGTTGCTGGCAGAGTTATGGCGATTTCACAATGCAACATGAATTCTGGCAAAACAGTTTGCGAGCGTTATCGCCTTAGACAGTGTTCGAAGTTTCTCTACGTGATCGCAATTTTTCAACGCACTTTATTGACAAATTTTTAAGTGCGTAGCGTTTTAGGGGCCCGGCTTGTCATCCAACCACTGTATCATGATGCATGGTCACGCAGTGGTCAATACAGGCCTACTAGACAATGCTAACAGTGCTCAAAACCAGCGCGAAATCAGCTAACAAGGTCTAAAATAACATAAACTACTGATATAACCAATAATTAATTGAAATAATTGATTCAAAATTGCGATAAACAGACATGAAACATATGCCTGAGACACCAGCCGCGGCAAGCGCGCGATTGCCAAGGGAATCGCTGGGTTGCCCGTGCTGCTCACTTCCTCAGATTTCACGGTAGAGGAGCTGCATTAAGCGCACGGCTTAGCACTAGACCAAGACCTACATAAGAACGACATTAGAGCAGGATTTAGCGCGGGATTTACAACTACACAAGACATACACGTAGACGGTATTAGCGCTACATTAACCGAGAAATTAGCGCTAGGTTAGAGCAGAATTCCCACTACATTACGTGCTTGGTTTAGAGTACCCTGTCGTGCGCGCAATCCTTTTGTACGAGGTAAAAGTCACACGCGTGAAGCTTTTAGGCATAACCTTTAGAGGCTTAAACTAGAATTTCCTATCACGTATACATTTTCTGTTATATTTTTTGAAGCATGTTTATTGATACCGTGTCATGGTGAGGCAGAGGGATTAAAATGATGCGGTATCAGAACAATGTAGTACTAATTTGGAACCAAGCGGTAGAGAAAACTTGTGCCATTGGTATTACTCAAACGAAATAGCTTAATCTTGAAATCCTACCTAACTGAGGTCGTCCGCACACACTGAAACAGCATCTTTTCCCCTCCTCAACCTCTCCTCCTCCTCGTCCTGTCAACGTCACATTGGAAGACATCTGCATTCACATCTCCCACAATGGAGTTGACATTAGTTCATGTCGCTCAATAGTTTTAGACGCATTAGCGTCCTGCTTCACTAAATTTCAAGCAATCGCTCAAGTATTCTAGGACCTTCTCTATAGGGACCACTGTATACCCGTCCCTAACATAGTTGAGTACGTAATACTCGAGATCGCACCCATTTCTATATCCCCCAGCATGCTGAGGCACATCACAGTACAGCTTAGCGCTCGGCCACTGCAATCCAATCTGTTATACAGGTTGAATGAGCATGAATGGATGCCTCAGATACGCTTGTCGGCGTTTCGATTAGTGGATATAACATTGTCAGGTGCGCCTTGTCATCTTTCTTGCGTTAGGGTTAAAGCGGGTTATTTTTGACGTCGAGTTCCTTTGTATTCCTGTAGGTAATTGTCGTCTGAAAAGCGAGAAGATTGAGAAGGCGTAAACGCGGCCTTTTCCCGCGTTTTAATGATCGTATTAGAGAGCTCAAAAACAGCGGTGGTGAGGAACGATTTTTAAAAACCTTTGGTCGAGCGTCCGCAAAGCTGCGGCGGACACCCAACCGAAACTGGCCGTTGACGTGGCAGCCGCTTATTGCCTTGTCGTACGAAAGCTGTCTATCGCCGTGCCGTACGGTAAATCAGAACTGATAAAAACCTAATACATATACAAAGCGAATTTTATTAAGGACAGAAAACGTGATCTAAAATGAGAGAAAACATGGCAGTGATCAGTTGTACGACCTATACGAATCTATGCGCAGAAAACCGACTGTTTTACCCAACGGGGTAATCACCGCCGCTTCAGGATTTGACCGTACGAGCGTCTTGTACCGCTGAAGGTAGTACCATTTTGTCCCTGCGCCAAGAATTTGCCATCTCGCATGTACCGGCGCAACTACAGTAAGAGGTTGATGAATGCAACCAAGAAGAGGAACGACTCCGTGCACAGCGTCATGCAGTTGGAGGCCGCCAGGCAAATTAAGAGCGGGAAAACACAAGCACGTGATACCAGACGCCAAAGGGAGCAACAAGTGAACTACTCGGCTCTTCTTCGTCGCTTTACGCTCAATTAATTAACATTTCTGAGTTGCGATCGCGCTTTTGTGTTTCTCAACAAATACATCAAACACAATAGCATGAGACAACGAAAGAACTGGGCATTAGTGCCAAACTCGTGCGCATTATTTAGACTGTTCCTAGCGGAGATTTTGCGGGAGAATTATGTTCAAGCGCCTTGCTAACTTCCTGAGCAAATAACACCTCCGATTTCAATCGCAGAACGACAATCGTGGACTTTCACGCTGATATGATTATTCATTTCCAGATTACGCGCACCATCTCGCACGTGTTGTAACGAAGGAGGATTCAAAAATGTCTATTGTTGTTTGGCAGATGTAGCACCACCTGACGTGGACGCACTCACGTTGAAGCCTAGTGGGACATCTCCGTGCCGACGACTAACGCCCATAATTATGATTTATTTCTTGCTGAAGTTATCAAGATATACCTGGACACCGCATAAGGTGAATTCCGCGCACATATGGCATCAACAAGCACATAATAAACACTGATACTCGGTATGCACTCCTCCAAAGCGTCGTGAAACGCGAAGAGGAACGCTACGCGCGCTGTGTCTTCCCTCGAGCCTGGCAGTTAATTCTCACTGGGCTAGTGGGGAACGCGGTGCGACAGCCAGGCGAGCGTCGCAAAGCTATTTTTCGATATGGATGGACGCTATGAGCGAGGCTTGGGCTGAAGCAAGCAGAAAGCGTTGGCTGAAGCCACCACATCGCAGTGTGTTAAGCCAAGGAGGTTTTAAACAAATTTGTAACCTCCTTGTGTTAAACGAAATTACACTTCTATTTGAACGACACGAGAAACAGCGTGAAACACGAACGGGACAGTGAAAGAGACGGACCAAGCGCTGACTTACAACCAAGGTTTTATTCCGTACATGGGGGTATATATAGCACAGGCAACATGAAAGGAAGGAGAGGAGAATAGTGACGTGGACCTTCGTTCACGAATTCTATGAAAGCTTCTGAAAAAAATAAAATCATCATCCACTAGACAGATAGGCAATTTCCCTGGTGAGGAGCGCTAACGAAGGCACACTCACGCACATATCACCTTTTTTGTCAATGCAAAATGCCTCATAAATCTCACGTGCTCGTTGATCGCTGTACCGCCGAAGTATCTTCAATTGATCGAACATTGCATGACAGCCGCATACGGAGCTCTGCGCAGCTGGGTGGCTGCCCACAGAACCCCGCATTAGATTGCGGTGTTCCCTGAGGCGGTCATTTACACACCGACCAGTTTTGCCGATGTAGCAGCGACCGCATGAGTGCGGGATTTCGTATACCGCGTTATGACAGCATTCAACAAACTTTTTGGCGTGTTTCTTGTCACACACGCGAGGCCGTCTGTCTTCTCTGTTCACCTTATTGCACATACCAGAGAACCTATTTTTTGCTGAAAAGACAACTCTGATGCCTGCTTTCTGTGCTACTTTTTTTAAACAATGCGACACGCTATGCAAATACGGAATTACCACTGTTTTTGAATGTGGGCTCTTTTCCTGACGCCTAATCAGTTTTTTTGGCTGTTTTAAGCCTTCTAGAAGACCTTCGGCAATGGAACACAGTAGGTTGTCCGGGTAGCCTGCCATGCGCAGTCCTGCGCACCTGCGAGTCATAGCTAGTGCACATAGTTTGATGGCATGATCGCGTCAACGCTGCTCCTAGACAAGATTTCGCAATCGCTCGCTTGACAAGTTTTGAAGGCGCAGAACTGAAAGGTAACAAGCTTTTCTTGGAGCGGGGGGCATACTGCCAGCACACGTGGTCGGATAAAAACATTTCAAGGTCAAGAAACCGAAGTCTATTACCAGTGGGAAATTCAGTGGTTAGTTGCAGTTTGCTCATGCAAGAGCGAAACACTTCAACAATTCGATCAGCACATTGCTGTGTGTCAGAGTGGTTAGACCTGTAAAATATCAAAAAGTCGTCCACGAATCTAAACACTTTTACAGTGGTCGTCTGATGCAGGCATTCCATGAGGGATCCGTCATATTTGGCTAAAAGAATATTACTTAGGATCAGCGCGAGGCACGAACCTATGCAAACACCTTCCTTTTGAATATAAAGTTTGCCATCATGCTTTATAAATGTGGAACGTAAATAAAAGCTCAGCGTTTCTAAAACGTTCCTGATGCTGATTCCACACGAGTCCTGAAAGCTAACGCTCCCATAGCGGTCGATGCATTCGCTCACTGTCCCGTTCGTGTTTCGCGCTGTTTCTCGTATCGTTGAACATGTACCAACCGGCCCAAATACGCACCTTAGTGCAGTTCATTTCTATTTGAAACGCGCCGAATGGTATGGTCACAGCAACGGCGCGTTTTCTTTTGTTTTGTGTTTCGATCCTGGTGTCACACATGTCACCACCCCGTTATAAAGGGAACGCTCATAGCATACATCCATCCATCCATGAGAGAACACTGTGAGATGAAAGTGTGAAAGATAAAAGACGCATTCATGTAGCCTCCGTTATGTGTTTGGCGGTAGCTCAATGGGCTAAATGCCCGCCAGCCATCGTGGGTTCGACTCCTGTCAATGGAACCTTTTCTTATTGTTTTTGCTTTGCCTTTTGATGGCGTTCAATTTGCTGACGTTTTTCCGTGACGGAAATACGTCGCGAAAACCTTGGTGGACCCCGGCATAAAACACTTTCGTGTTAAAAAATGTTGCAACCGAAAACTTCCTTCTGTTACGCTAGTGCAGCGTTTACTTTGGCTAACATTCTCACACTGCCTTTTTTGGTGCTTACATTTTTCCCCCACCATCTGTAGCGAAAAACGCCCGGCGTTTGCGAATCTCCTGTCGTACTTGGGAAGGAGTTCATGAAGTTTTAGGCGTCATAATTAGGAAAAATACTGCCTCTAAGTGCCTCAATTTCAATGCGCAATAAATAGTTCAGAACTTGTTTAACTGATCTCATGTGATGGTTCCCTAAAATAGTGTTTAGGAAAAGTTCAGACTGGTATATTTTAAACCAATGCTATGGACACTTGTTCCACTACTGTTGGTAAAACCAATAAACCATAACCGACAATTCTCATGCAGTTTGCTCCATGCCAGGGGCGTAGGCAGAAATTTTTTTTTCGGGGGGGGGGGGGGCACCTCCTTGATCTGTAGTGGGGACGAGCACGCAGATGTGGTCGAGTGTCATTTTCTGCTCTGTATGCTATGGCAAAAAAAAATTTCGGGGGGGGGGGGCACGGGCCCGGTGTGCCCTAACGTGGCTACGCCCCTGCTCCATGCACGCTGTCTTCTGTTCGAATAACGAACTGTACATAAGGATAGAGTTGCGCGTAGGTCTGGCTAGCAACCACAACTATGCGGCGAAGACGCGCTGCGTTTTTGCAGGCGACATGCCCACCGGGTCACCGATCGGCAAGTCTGGCGTGTCGAAGACTGGTGATTAACTTTGCTGTGAATGACTAGTGTCAATCCAGTTCGCTGCAGCGGCGCGATCGAGAAATACAAGAATTGACCCGAGCGTCAGCTTCTCCGCAACGATTCGTTGCTAGCGGCGTTTGGAAGATGGATGCGCCACTCTGCTACCTAAAGGTAGCATATACAGTAACTCTAGTTGGTGCAAATGCCAATGGCGCCGCCTACTCCTCTTCTCTTGCACAACAGGCGCTAAGTTGAAAACACTACACAAGGCTACACCAAGGCACATACTTGGCACTCACGCACTCAGTCCAAGTTCTTCAATACAAAACTGTGTCCACGTAACGCAAAAGTTCACAAAAGATCCAGACCTTCGTCTTGATTTGACCTTCTCAGCCTAGAATGTTAAGAAAGAAATGTTCGAGTGCGATACTGAGACAGGAAAACGAAACAAGTTGCCTCCTCACCATGCTAACCACCCCAACTTACGACTGACAATACAACTTCTTTTCTGCGGCCATAATGGCACGACATCTGCTCTAACGTAGTGGGGTTTGCTAGGCTTTGAATCGCTTGCATGATTTCCAGTCAGGGTGGCCGCATTTCTCATGTGGCTGGAATTCAATAGGCGCCCGTGCGCTTAGTGTTACGTATTCGTTGACGAACTCCAAGTTGGTCATGCGGAGTCCCCTACAAGGACGCGCCTCATAATCCTCTCTTGCTTTTTAACACTTCAAACACCAGCAATTATTATTTCAGTTGACGCTGTTGTGTATACCGGTTACGGGCGTATTACGTCTTTGCTTTCGTCCGTGCAAGAAAAAAGGCGATATTTCGGCAATCAGTCTCTCTATTTCTTTTCCACGCCGTGTGTCCAAGGATAAGTCTTGAGCATACCGTAGTTAGAAGCCGCGCTAATCGGTACTGTTTCTTGAACATTTGCATCATAGTGTGAACAAGACAGAGACACCAGCAAAATAAATAACACGCCATAGCGCTGCGGCGGGCTATATAATTAATCGTCTAGTGTCCGTGTCCTATTTGCGCTTTGTTCGGGATATTCAAGTCTCAAATACGAGTGTAAGTTGCTCATACCAACCGCCTTTAAACAGTAGCATTCCCACATAAATTGACCGTATGCACATATCGTTGACTCTGCTGATCAGGTAAATAATAAATTGGGCACGGCCAGACCTCAATCTTTCGGCTTGTCGCTTCCTTCAGCATTGACGCCCGGCGAAGAAGAGTGACGCCGGGATCACAAATGCCAGCAAATTCCGGTACAACCGTGGCCTCTGCGATTAGCTCCGGCAACGCGCCGCGCGTCCCCAGAGCTAATCACGGTCAAATGGCAAGTGTGGAGCGGCAGCTGTCAAGCTACGCTGTCGAAAATTACAGCGTGGCTTAACCAGCTTCCAGCAATCCTACTCGCGTAGCATCGATTCTTAGTGTGTGTGGCCAGGAAACCCGTTATACTTAGTGGCATGGGCCGGGGTATTTTCGTTTACCTTTTTCTTTTCAACTAATGCTAATTTATGTGTGTGAGATATGCTACACTTTTGTGCCAGTGTGCCTTTCGTGCATCTTCGTTGTGGAAAAGCTATGCGCAACAGCAACACACGTCAATGAGCTTTAACAAAGGGGGGGGGGGGCACGATTTTGAGTAATATGTACACTACTAGGGAAGATCTGCATATTTCCCACTGGTTTCATCTATATGTGCGTCTATGTGTTTAGCAAAGATAAATACTATGCACCGTAGACTATATTGCGCACACAGCTATGAGATAACTGTATGCATTTGTACAAGGAGTCGCTTCTAGTAAATGAGTTTGAATACCAAGTGTACAATTTTGTGGCCTACGTGCAATCTGACGTAGGAAATCGTAGGCAGCTCGCCCTTTAAAAGAAATCCATCCCGAATCTCATTTGGGAAGTATCTCATGAAGCGTAAGAGTAAGCGTGGTTGTTTCGTGAAGACAAACGTGTTAAAGCGACTCAGGATATCAGAATCGCGCGTAAGCGTAGAGTTCAGAAGGCGAAGACATTATATGACCCATCAAACGTGATGAGCGACCGTCGGCGACACTACGAACGATGTAAAAATCAGGTAATCTTCCGTCGCTGGCAATCTCGGCAAGTCTTGACGTAGTGGGCGACGTCGGCAGCAAGGCGTGGCCAGTAGTATTTTTCCTGTATTCTGGCGAGCGTGCGGGAAACACCGAGGTGTCCAGCCGTCGGGTCGTCGTGTAGGGCCTGGAGGACTTCTGGTCGCAATGATGAGGGCACGACAAGAAGGTAGTCCGTTCGAAGTGGCGAGAAGTTCTTTTTCAGGAGAACGCCGTTCCATAAGAAAAACGACGGCAGTCCTCGCTTGAATACCTTCGGAACAACGGCGGTCTTGCACTCGAGGTACTCCATAAGGCCCCTCAGTTCCGCGTCGGCTCGCTGCCGTTCGGCGAAGTCGTCGGCACTTATAGTTCCGAGGAAGCAGTCATCATCGTCGTCTTGCGCCGGCGCGTCGACGGGGGCACGAGAGAAGCAGTCGGCGTCAGAGTGTTTTCGTCCGGACTTGTACACGACGGTAATGTCGAATTCTTGAAGTCGTAGGCTCCACCGTGCGAGGCGACCTGAAGGGTCCTTCAAGTTAGCTAGCCAACACAATGCGTGGTGGTCGCTCACAACTTTGAAGGGCCTGCCGTAGAGGTAGGGGCGAAACTTGGATGCAGCCCAGATGATTGCTAGGCACTCCTTTTCTGTTGTGGAATAGTTCGTTTCTGCCTTTGATAGCGACCGGCTAGCATAACTGATGACCCTTTCCTGCCCGTCAGTCTTCTGCACAAGGACGGCGCCGAGTCCTACGCTGCTTGCGTCGGTGTGGATTTCCGTATCGGCGTATTCGTCGAAATGTGCTAGTATCGGAGGCATCTGAAGGCTTCGTTTCAGTTCTTCAAATGCTTCGATTTGCGCCCTTTCCCACTTGAATGGCACGTCGGTCTTCGTGAGGTGAGTTTAGCGGTTCGGCGATTCGTGAAAATTCCTTGACGAAGCGCCTGTCGTAGGCGCACAAGCCGAGAAAACGGCGCACGGCTTTCGTGTCGGTGGGGGGCGGGAAGGCAGCGATGGCAGCTGTTTTCCGCGGGTCTGGGCGAACACCACCCTTGCTGATCACGTGACCCAAAAACAGTAGCTCCTCGTATGCAAAGCGGCACTTTTCAGGCTTCAAGGTGAGGCCAGAGGTCTTGATTGCTTGTAGTACAGCGTCAAGGCGCCGGAGGTGTTCGTCGAAGCTTGAGGCAAACACAGTGACGTCGTCCAAGTACACAAGGCAAGTCTGCCACTTGAATCCAGCCAGCACGGTGTCCATAACGCGCTGGAATGTCGCAGGTGCCGAGCAAAGACCAAAGGGCATAGCCTTGAACTCGAAGAGGCCGTCTGGTGTTATAAAGGCAGTCTTCTCTCGGTCTCTCTCGTCGACTTCTATTTGCCAATAGCCGGTCTTGAGGTCCATCGACGAAAAGTACCTGGCGTTGTAGAGTCGATCCAGGGTGTCGTCTATCCGTGGGAGAGGGTAGACGTCCTTCTTCGTGATTTTGTTCAGGCGGCGATAATCGACGAAGAAGCGTAGGGTTCCGTCTTTCTTCTTCACTAATACCACGGGTGACGCCCATGGACTCTTCGACGGCTGGATGATGTCGTCGCGTAGCATTTCGTCGACTTGTTTCTTTATGGATTCGCGTTCTCGCGTCGAAACTCTCTACGGGCTCTGCCGGAGTGGCCTGGCATTTTCCTCTGTTATGATGCGATGTTTTGCGACTGAGGTCTGGCGGATTCTTGACGATGACGAAAAGCAGTCCCTGTATTTCAAGAGCAGGGTTTTGAGCTGTTCTTGTTTATGCTTCGGAAGGCTAGGATTGACGTCGAAAGTTGGTTGAGGAGCTTCGTTTGTCGGTGTGGGCTCGGAAGAATCGGCGATGGCGAAAGCATTGGTGGCTGCCACAATTTCTTCGATGTAGGCGACTGTCGTGCCTTTGTATACGTGCTTATACTCGTTGCTAAAATTTGTGAGCATCACTGTTGCTTTGCCTCCCCGCAACTCTGCTACTCCTCTTGCGACGCAAATCTCGCGGTTGACCAACTGGTGCTGGTCGCCTTCAACGACGCCTTCCTGGTCTGCTACTTTCTGAGAGCCGACGGAAATGATGACGCTGGAGCGAGGGGGAATGGTGACCTGGTCTTCCAGCACATTGAAGGCATGCTTCCCTGGCGGCGTGTACCGCGGAAATGCTTTTTCTGTAGATAGTGTTATCGACTTCGATCTGAGGTCGATGACTGCACCATGAAGGCCTAAGAAGTCCATACCAACGATGACATCTCGGGAGCAATGCTGAAGGACTACGAAGCTTGCGGGATAAATCCGGTTGTTGATGGAGAGCCTCGCTGTGCAGATTCCTGCCGGCGTTACTAGGTGACCTCCCGCCGTCCGGATTTCGGGACCTTCCCAGGCGGTCTTGACTTTCTTCAGCTTCGTCGCGAACGGTCCACTCATGACAGAATAGTCGGCTCCAGTATCGACGAGAGCGGTGACGTTGTGGCCGTTGATGAGAACGTCGAGGTCACTCGTTCGTCGCCTACCGTTTCGATTTGGTCGCGGCGTCGGATCACGGCTACGTCGGTTTGTCCCGCTGCTTCGACGTTGTGTCGTCAGGTCTTCTTCGGGCCGTGAAGTTTCGACGTCAGGGCTTCATTCGGCTTGCGGCGTGTTCTTTAGATTTCGTTGCGGCGTTGTCGTCGGCGGCGGAGGATCTTCGGTATTTCGTCGTACAGCAACCGCACCTTCATCGGTTGCTGCCCTTAGTTTTCCGGATACGGGCTGGGTGACCGGCCTCGCGTTGGGACAGTGTATGGTCGACGTTGGGGGGAGACGTAGCGGCCGGGCGACCGCGAGCGGGAAGGTTGTCGGGGCGTCCATTGCGTTCCCGCGAGGTAGTCGGCGATGTCGCGTGGTCTTTGTACTCGCTGTGGACGTGGCGCGTCGATGGCGAACCCACGCAGTCCCATCTGTCGGTACTGGCAGCGGCGGTAAGTGTGGCCAGCTTCCCCGCAATGGTAGCAGAGTGGGCGGTGGTCGGGGGCGCGCCAAACGTCGGTCTTCCTCGGCGTGTATAGCTGGCTATCTGGCTGGCGGTATGACGTCGGTGGCGGCGGCGGTGGTGCCTGGCGGCGGAACTGCTGGGGTGGCGCGGCGTCTTGACGTGGGCGAGGAGGGGGGGCGTTGCGTCGGGCTGCAGCGGCATAGCTCACTGCTTGCAGCTGTAGCTGCGCTGACTCGGGGGTGCCCAGAGACTGCTGTATTTCCTCTCGGACGATGTCAGCGATCGAGGCGACTTCAGGCTGCGGTAAGGGTAAAAGCTTGCGCAGTTCTTCCCGCACGATCGCTCGGATCGTTTCACGCAGGTCGTCAGAGCCGACGGCATAAACAGCTGGGCTGCCTTGAATCGATCGGCGATTATACTGGCGGTTGCGCATTTCCAGGGTCTTCTCAATCGTCGTCGCCTCTGAGATGAATTCTTGGACTGTCGAGGGTGGGTTTCGCATCAGCCCAGCGAAGAGCTCTTGCTTTACCCCTCGCATGAGCAACCTAACTTTCTTGTCCTCAGGCATGGCTGGGTCAGTGTGGCGGAACAGTCTGGTCATTTCCTCTCCAAAGATGGCAACACTTTCATTTGGAAGTTGGACTCGCGTCTCTAGCAAGGCTGCGGCCCTTTCTTTTCTGACGACGCTTGCAAACGTCTGCAGGAAAGCGCTGCGAAAGCCGTCCCAAGTTCGAAGAGTGGACTCCCGATTCTCGAACCAGGTCCTTGCGGCGTCTTCAAGGTAAAAGTAAACGTGACGCAGCTTGTCCTCGGAGTCCTAGTTGTTGAATGTTGAGACCCTTTCGAAAGTCTCGAGCCAGGTGTCCGGCTCTTCGAATGACGACCCGCGGAAGGTTGGCCGCTCCTTGGGCTGCCGGAGTAGGATCGGCGCAGGCTGCACGGGGTCGGTCATCGTCGCTGCGGTGAGTGTTGGGACCTGGGGCTGCCTGGTTTGTTCGGGAAGGAGCCCGTGCTCTGGCTGCAGTCCCTTCTGCCTGCGGCTTGTTCGACGATCAGGGTTTTCTTTGCTGTCGTCCTCCTCGCGGCTTGGGCTTGGGTCAGCGCTTCGCGGGGGCGTCCGGATCTTGGAAGAAGCAGCACCTCCACCAGATGTCACGTGGTCGTGACGTCGACTAAGACAGCAGTCGGCGTTTGCAGGATGAAAACTGTTTATTTGGCCGAACTTGTGGCCAGAAAATGAGAACTAGAACTACAGCAATACACGCTGTACAATGATAGCGGCGAACAGGGAGTCGTCCGTCGATCAACTGACAAGCGGTGAAGCGCGTCGGCATTTAAACATGCTGCCGTCGAATATTCCAGCGTTATCGCTGGCTGTCGCGCAAATTCTAGAATAAGCTCGAGTGCGCGCGTCTTGCGCGCAATCTTAACAAAACGATCTACAATGATCGGGAAGCTTCTCGAACAATGAGGCGCGGTTCGCGCTGAGCGTTGCCGACAGTCTTTGTTGGCGAAAACCGAATAAAGCAAAAGTGATAATAGGAAACGCCCGTGGCAGTATCACCTGCTCTGACAAGACCGCATCGCTAGCGCGACTCAACGGGGTGGAAGAGCGAATGGTGTCGCCGACGATACCGTTCATGAACATCCGACGGCTCACCCACGGCTGCGGGCAGTATGGGATACGGGGACAGGTCATCACCGTGCCCATCGACGTGCAAGAAACTGCAGCTGCAACAGCGCAGCGTTGCGGAGGATGCCGCGGCAGACGGTCAGTTCAAACGGAGACATGCTCATCAAGCCCGTGTACAAGTCTGGCATAGTTTGCAAGAGGCGGGTTTACGTTTGGTTGGAGTGACGAAGAGATGTTCCAGCAAGACGACGATGAAGGTGATCGAGACGATTGGTAAACGTCAATAGTGTTTACTGACTGTGATAGGACGGGAGTAAAATTCAATAAAGTGAGGAAGCTTGCACTGGCCGCGCAAGACTTGAAACAGCGAAGTCGGTCGCTCCAATGGCCATAATAAGTTAATAAATAGCCCATGCATAAACTAAGCTCAAACCTAGCATCAGGCGAGTTTACTACCTAGCCAAGTTCGAGCATAGCAATAGCAATAGCCAAGTTCGAGCCTATCATCAGCCAAGTTCAAACCTAGCACCAGCCAAGAAACGCCATTGGATCGACCAGCTGTTTTAATTCTTGTGCGGCCAGTGTAAGCTTCTTCATTTTAAGTGCAGAGCATCTTAGGGGCCCGGGCTGTCGTATGCTGTCATCTTATGCTGTCTTACCTTGCAGTAACGCAGGCAAAACCACGAATTGCATACTGCGTGCTCGCGCCAAGGATAAGTCTTCTTCCTCTTATTCTTCAATCGCCTGGATGATGATCAGTGCACAGCGTTTTAGGGGCCCGAGCTGTCTTATACCCTTGTTACACAGGCAAGTTACCCGCAGTTACGACCAGCCACGGTTAACCGCGTCGAACCACGGTTAGCGCCAGCCACGGTTCGCCGATGTTACACGGCGCACAAGCGTCCTCGGTTAAAGCGGAGTTGCTTTGGCCATCTAAGTAGAAATATATCCCGCAAGATTTAAAGGTACAGGTGCGATCAAAAGTGTGCAGACCACGGGATCGCGTGGCAGAATGCATCGACGCGCCAGCTAGCGACGAGACACGACGAGACACCTGCTGCAAGGGCGCATGCGCGTCCCGTCTTATTACTTGGCTTCTCACGTCGCTCTGTTGGACGCGGTTACGGCGCTCGTACCCAAAACGACAACTGGGTGTCGCTTTCTTCAGTATCAGCATCTTGCTGAGCTTGGATTCTCTGAGCTCATGAGAATTCGATTTCAATTGCGTTAATTATTTGTGTTTTAATAACATGTTGCTTAATTAAAGCTAATCATAATCCAATTGGTTTGATGATGCTATGACCAACCAAGCTTAAGCAGAGTTTTTATAATTACCTTGGTGTTTGCCTAATTAGATAAGTTATGCATATTTAGCTTAATTATGCCACGTGAAATTCCAGTATAGAGGATACTCTAGCTGGATTTCAGACTAATATTTAGTCATAATTAGTGTTCACAATAATTAGCCCTAATTAGACGTAAATTATCTTAATTAGTATGGAGTCGGTAAATAGTAATTAGTATCTTCCTGGCCTTGACTCCTGTGGGCTCATGAGGAAGTCGACCTAGATTAATTGGCCGCGATATGGTTTGCCTTGTACAGGCTAATTTTGCACGGCTAGGTTAAGGATGAGCATGATCAACTTTGCCTAATTAGATTTGGCTATGCTTATTTCGACTCATCTGGGCTCATCTAAGCTTAACTTCGCTTTACATGAAAACACCAAGCTGGACTGGGCTTAACTAAACCTACTTACACCTCACTTATTTAGGTCATAAAGTGCTCGACTACATTTGATTAATTTCGGCTACATTAACTTTGACTTAACTAAGCTCATTTAAGTGCAACTTGGATTAGCCCGATTAGTCTTTGCCTCCCGCAGGGAAATTTTGTATTTTTTTTCCTGCAAAATAAACAATGTTCAATGTTCAAAGGCAAGCTGGCTTGAGAAAATTTAATTTTGTGCGTTTGGCTTCGTCAGGTTGTGCGATGCTCACTATGCTTACTTATCCTAATCAACCGGTGTCAATAACAACGCGAGCCGGTGTTGAACCGGCCCCGTCGCAGCCGCTACGTAAAAGAATGACACAGATTCGATGGAGCAAAGAAAGCGACACCCAGTTGTCGTTTTGGGTACGAGCGCCGTAACCGCGTCCAACAGAGCGACATGAGAAGCCAAGTGATAAGACGGGACGCGCATGCGCCCTTGCAGCAGGTGTCTCGTCGTGTCTCGTCGCTAGCTGGCGCGTCGATGCATTCTGCCACGCGATCCCGTGGTCTGCACACTTTTGATCGCACCTTACCTGTCCGTGGTGTTCACAAGCACCAACACTCAGCCACATAACATGGGAGTGCACCCGGAGACCCAAACACATCGACAGCCCACACATCACTAAGCAGCCACACAAGTTTCACAGGCAGTGGGAGGCATGGCTGGACTGTGGGCCCGACCAAATTGCCTGCATTTTATTTTTATTTTTATCTGAATAAAGTTTCTTCCTCCTCCTGGCTTGAATGGCTCTGCATCTGGCGGTAGTCCGGCGTTCAACTCGGCTGTTATTGCCGCGTCCATTTTCGCATTACTTGAGGTGGTGGTTCTTGGGCCCTCAGATGCAGGAAAACCAAGACACGAACATGGAACACATTTATCGACTTGACACACACACAATTACACACGCTTTGTCTGACTCAACAATACAAATATCCCTCAAGTCTTAAATCTCAGAGTTTATAACCCACACTCGAGAGGATCGGCGCGTCCTGACGTATAGGCCCGTCAAGCGTCACTCACAGTACCGCAGTCAGGTAGCGACGATGCCAGCACGAAGCGGACAGGTGAGTGATGAAGTCGTGCGAAGGTGCACGAGCAGACGACGACCCGCTCGTCGCGGTACTCACAGGCCCACGCTGACGACGGCGAACTCGGACGTGGCACCACGGCCACGATCTCGGCTCCAGAACGGAGTCAGCCTGACGTGGCACCGAGGCCACGATCTCGGCTCCGGAAAAGGCTCAGCTCTGGTTGCGCCGGAACCGCTTGGACGTGGCGCCGAAGCCACGATCTCGGCTCTGGAACGAGGCCGCTCGGGTTGTGGCGGAACCGCCTGGACGTTCCGTAGATGACGCAAATTATTTTCCCAACGCCTAAACAGGCCTTCTGTGGTTCGTGCAGGCCAATTCGTTCGTTTTGCACAAACGCTCGCCGGCGTGCACACGTCCTCCATGGAGGCCGCCATTTCCTCGGTTAACTGCCAAACCGAGGTCTCCAAGCTCGCTTTGGCGTAAGCTTGGCGTAACGCAGGCAAAACCATGTATGAAAACAGAAAAGAAAGATGAAACAAGCGAGAAATAGAAATAGACATAAAGAAGGGATAAAAATTGGAAGAAAAAATAGAAACAGCAACAAAGGGAAAGAAATAGATAAGGTGAGAGGAAGAAATAAAAAGAAATAAAGAGAGAGCGAAAGACAGAAAAAAACGGAAAAAGAAAAATAATAAAGAAAGAGATAACCGAAGAGAAAAAGAAGGCTGCCCAGCTCCGCACTTACTTCAGGCTTGACACCCCTAGTGCTAAGCTGCCCTAATTTTATTTTAGTCATGAAGCGCAGCAAAAAGGAAAGTTGACTGCGCAGCTCGCGTGAAAGGTGTCTGGATACGCGTGATTGTTTTTAGGGCGAAGGCTTCAGATGCCTCATCAAACACGAAAAACTGACCGTCGGCGGCATCCACACGAGTCATGAAAAAAAAATCATCACGTGCTGACGTCACCATATGACGTCATCCTTACTTCACAGATTGGTAAATATTATGACGTCATTATGACGTCAAACGATGGTGAAATCTCATGGCATCGTCTCTTCGTAAAAGGGAGGCCAATCAGGAAGCCGTGCAAAAACAAGTGATGTGCAGAAAGCTTGCAATGCCCCCGGTTCTGGAGACATTGCAAAAGTATGTTAGGCGCGGAAATCTATCGGAAGGGGGGGTGGGGAGGTACATTCCGCCTTGATGTCGTCATAGGCGAGCGGAAAAGTGAGCCGTGGGATCTTTATTTTATTAAGTTGAAGTTGAAGTTTATTATTATTGGCAACGTAGCGATACATAAAATGAAGGAAACGTTTTACAAACTTGGGTCCCATAGTCCAGAGACTGTAGGGGGAGCGACGATGAAGGGAGCATGTAAAAAAAATATGCAAAGGCAAATGGCAAGACAATGTAGTATCAATAGAACAATCTTATACAACAGCGATAGCAAAATAACGAAACGATAAAACATAGTAATAAGTACAGCTAAAACAATACAATCGCTGCATCACAATTCTAAATGGACAGTGTAGAATTATTTATGACGATAGAAGGTATAATTTAAAAGATTTTTTAACGTGTACAGGTTAGCTAAAAACATTAAATTCAGTGGAATAGAGTTACATAATTAAATGGCTGTGAATGACAACAATTTTATGCCGTAATTAGTGCGAACACGGGATATTAATAAATTTCCTTCTAATGCGAAACGAGTGTGGTTAGTGTTTCTTTGTAAGTCACAGTTGATAAGGTCGAAAGGCAGCCGACGGTTTAATATATTAAAAAACAAACAAGTACAATGAAGTTCAAGTAACTTATGAATACATAGGATAATATGTTGTCTAAGCAATGAAATAGCGATAGAACGACGAGGGCTGAAAGTGATAACGCGGATGGCTTGGTTCAGTATGTGCTGCACTGATGAGATCTACGAATGATATGTGTTCGCCCAGGTAGCTATGCCATAGTTAAAATGACTATGAATAAATGAGAAGTATAGCGATAAGAATGTATTAGTGGAGAAGTATAGTCTAGCTTTAAATAATGCGCCAATACTTAAAGCACTCTTTTTCCTAATGTCTAACAAATGTATGCCAAAATTAAGAGTTATGTCTAAACGTACTCCGAGAAAAGAAACAGAATCACAAGCATAGATAGTATTAGGACCCATTGTTAGAGCAGCAGAAGTTAATGCATGTTTTTGAGAAGATCTGAAAATCATAAACTGAGTTTTAGAGGGGTTTATTCTAAAACCTCCTTGTATCATAATAATCTAGTTTATTGAAAAGAATGGAGTGATTGAGCGTGTCGAAGGCTTTAGTTAAATCCAAAAATACTGAACCCGACAACTTACCACTATCAATGGAATGTTTGATGAAGATTGTTAAAGAAAGCAGAGCATGGTTAGTGGAACTTCCATTACGAAAACCAAACTGGGAGGGCGTTGTAACATTAAATTAAAGCAATGAGACGCTTTACAAACAGATGTTCAATTAGTTTGCTCAATGATGGAAGAATAGATAAAGGCCTATAATTTTTATAGCATCTTTATCACCTTTCTTAAGATCTGGTATTATTTTTGCACGTTTTAATGAGTCAGGGAAACAACCTTTAGAAAAAATTAGATTGATAATATGGGTTAAAGGCTGACAAATGAAATGAGCAACCATCTTTAAATGATGTGCACAAATGTTATCCAGACAGGGAGAAGTATTTTTAAGTATACGAACAGCTGACACCATTTGTGCTGATGTGATTTTTGTACAACACGCTGGATTTCTTTGTCTTCAGAAAATTTGTTTTGCAGTATATTTCTATTTCTTGATGCGATTCGTCTTAAGTAGCAGAGGAACTGAGGGATAGTTTTTTCATTGACGCGGTATACTAAGGTCTAGCACTGAAAAACATTCGACAATTTCATCGGTATGCCTATGAACGCACACCACTTCGAAGGGAAACCCATTAACGTTGTACTTCAGATGACTACGTACAGAGGTGGTCAAAAGTTTCCGGGCTACACTGCCATACCATTGCATGGGATAGCAGCCTGCGAACTTTTGACCCCTCTTCTACATTACTAAAGTAAGCTGCCTGCGTTTAGGTCAAGAACCCTTGCGGTAGTTAAAGTTCTTAACATATACGTGGACCCCCATATGGTGAATCCCGCGCAAAGCTGGCATCAACAAGCAAATAGGTTACACTGATACTCGATATGCACTGTACACCAGTCATAGACATTCACAAAGGCCCGTAGACTTTAAGAAGCACAAAGGTGCTTTACTGCCTTGTGGACCGCCGAGCGATGGGGACGCTGCTCCAGCAGAATCTGCACGGAGAGTGGCCGATCGTCCAGTCGTCGCATCGCATCAGAAAGAGTTCGTCTTTCGGAGGCAAATCGAGGGCAGCGGCATAGCAGATGATCAATGTTTTCCTCAGTACTGCAGACCTCGCATGCCGCACTGTCGATAATTCCAATTAATGTTGTGTATGCCTTCGTGAAGGCAACTCCTAACCAAAGCCGAAAAAGAAGCGAAGCTTCACGTCGACGAATTCCGGATGAAGGTCGGAGTTCCAGCGTAGGGTTTATTTGGTGGAGTCTCGTACGTCTTATACTTGGCATGTTCCGCTCCGTCAAACAGAGATTACGTGCCAGGTGACGAAGCTGCCTTGCAGCGTCTGTCCTAGTAAGAGGGATCGGAACGGTGGTCTCTTCTTGAGTGCGAGCAGCATTGTCTGCGGAAACATTGCCACTAATCCCGCAATGATCAGGTAGCCACTGAAAGTCAACCTCGTGGCCTTTTTTTGACGCGGTGATGAATCCTCAGAATTTCATACGTAAGCTCTTCGTGGCATCCGCGTTCGTGGCATCTGCAGCTGACAGCAGGCACTGTAACGCTGGTTTCTATTCGTAGAAAACAGCCCATTTGCTCGGTCTCTCCGAATCGATGTACTCTAGTGCACAACGCAGAGCCGTAATTTCTGTCGCCGTAGATGTAGTTACACGGGTTATTTTGAGTCGTAGGGTTATTTCTCGTGCTGGTATCACCACCGCACCACCGGACTGGAACGAGACACCGTGGTCGAACCATCGGTGTAGATGTACATGTGGTTACTGTAGATTTCATGGAAGAAATATACGCTCTATTGTTTTAGTGCTGGTGCGGGTAAAGCCGATTTCTTCCGCAGTCCTGGAATTGTTAGGCGTACTTGTGGAAGGTACAAGCACCACGGAGGAAACTCCATGTACGCCACATATGTGTCAGCGCATATTGTTACGAATATATTTAACTTATTTACAATGTGGAATAGTCCAGCAGCCAAGATGGCGGTTGTGTATTCTCAGAACACCGACACGTCGTCTGCCTCTTCTTCGCACACCTCCCCACAGTCATAGCTGCAACCCCGCTACATCGACCTCCGGCGGCGAAAGCGCCGACTCGGCGCTTGTTAGCAGGTGGTGGGCGAAAGGTACGGCTTCAGGCGAGCGACGTGGACGAGGTTGGAAGACGTAGAGGGCGCCGTGTGGTCCAGAGGGGCGATGTCATAGGTGACCTCAGTCCCCTGGCGTAGCACACGGTAAGGGCCGGAGTACTTGGGCAGAAGTTTTTCGGCCAGGCCAACATGCCGAGACGGAGACCACAGGAGAACGAGGTCACCCGGATTGAAGCGAACGTTCCGGTGGCAGCTGTCGTATGTATGTTTCTGGCGGAGTTGCGATTCCGAAAGGCGTCGATGGGCGATCTGACGGGTCTTTTCGGCTGTGCTAATAGCGTGGTGAGCATATTCGGTGGACAGGTGGGCAGGGGTGGGTACGAGCGTGTCGAACGGCAAGGTCGGTTCTCGTCCATACAAAAGGTAAAAGGGAGAATATCCAGCAGTGTCGTGGCGCGAGCTGTTGTAAGCAAAAGTGACAAAGGGTAGCGCAATGTCCCAGTCGCGATGATCGGTCGAGACATACATGGCGAGCATGTCAGTGAGCGTGCGATTCAAACGTTCTGTGAGTCCGTTCGTTTGGGGATGATAGGCCGTCGTAAGCTTGTGCTTGGTTGCACAAGACCGAAGTAGGTCCTCGATTACCTTGGATAAAAAGTAACGACCTCGGTCCGTGATGAGTTGACGAGGAGCGCCGTGATGTAAGATGACGTCTTGGATCAAAAACTCGGCGACGTCTGTAGCGCAGCTGCTCGAGAGAGGTCTCGTAATGGCAAAACGGGTCGAATAATCCGTAGCGACGGCGACCCATCTGTTACCGTTGTTAGAAAGTGGGAAAGGTCCCAAAAGGTCGAGGCCGACACGAAAAAAAGGCTCAGCAGGTACGTCGATAGGTTGAAGGAGCCCGGCAGGGTGCACAGCTGGCTTTTTCCGGCGTTGGCACGACTCGCAAGTAGCGACATAACGATGTACGGAACGGTAGAGGCCGGGCCAGAAAAAGCGTCGGCGGACACGGTCGTTGACCGTGATGTACCAACGGCCGGCCACACCAAGATGGCCGGCCGTTGGTACATCATGTAGTTGCTGAAGTACGGTCGAGCGGAGATGAGTGGGTACTACAACTAGTAGTTCTTGTCCCACTGGGCGCATGTTCCTGCGGTATAAAATGCCGTCGATGATGACGAACATGCGAAGCGAACTGTCCGTCGAGTCAGTATTCAGGCGGGTGATTAGATCTCGTAGGGACGCGTCACGCTGTTGCTCGTCACCGATGTTGCCGAAAGCGGAGAGCGAGGAAATACAGATGGACGTGTCATCCGTTACGAGGTCTGGATCGTCGACGGGGTACCGAGAAAGGCAGTCGGCGTCTTGGTGTAGACGGCCGGACTTGTAGACCACTGTGTACGTGAATTCCTGGAGGCGCAGAGCCCAACGAGCTAGGCGCCCTGTTGGATCTTTGAGTGCTGAAAGCCAGCATAGAGCGTGGTGGTCTGTGGTAACGGTGAAAGGGCGACCATATAAATAGGGGCGGAATTTACCAACTGCCCATACAAGCGCCAGGCACTCGCGCTCAGTAATAGAGTAATTGCGTTCGGCAGGAGAAAGGAGCCGGCTGACATACGCAAGAACTCTATCATGACCGGATTGACGCTGGGCTAACACAGCGCCAATGCCGTAACCACTAGCGTCGGTGCGGACCTCGGTTGGAGCGGACGCGTCGAAGTGGGCGAGGATCGGCGGTGTGGTGAGCAGCGTAATGAGGCGGGAAAAAGCACCGGCTTGGTCAGGACCCCACCAAAATGGCACATCCTTCTTGAGAAGGTCAGTGAGGGGGCGCGCAATATCTGCGAAGTTTCTGACGAATCGTCGGAAATATGAGCATAGGCCCACAAAACTTCGAACGTCTTTGGCACAAGTTGGTACGGGAAAATCGAGGACAGCGCGAACTTTGTCGGGATCGGGTCGGATGCCAGATGAGTCGACGAGATGCCCTAGAATAGCAACTTAGCGATGGCAAAAGTGGCACTTCGATGAATTAAGTTGTAGCCCAGCCGCACGAAACACGGAAAGAATAGACGAAAGTCGGTCGAGGTGAGACTCAAAGGTGGGAGCAAATACAATGACGTCGTCCAGGTAACAAAGGCAGATAGACCATTTAAAGCTGCGCAAAAGCGTGTCCATCATCCGCTCGAACGTGGCCGGCGCATTGCACAAACCGAACGGCATGACTCTGAATTGGTAGAGACCGTCAGGCGTTACAAAGGCGGTCTTCTCACGGTCGAGGTCGTCTACGGCGATTTGCCAGTAACCAGAGCGTAGGTCTATCGAAGAAAAATAGGTAGCACCATGAAGGCAGTCCAAGGCGTCATCGATACGAGGAAGCGGGTAGACATCCTTTTTGGTGATCTTGTTTAAATGCCGATAATCCACGCAGAAACGCCAGGTGTTGTCTTTCTTTTTAACTAAGACTACAGGGGAAGCCCATGGACTCGAAGAAGGCTCAATAATGCCTTTTGTGAGCATCTTGTCGACCTCCTCTTGAATAACTTGGCGCACTGATGGTGAAACTCGGTAAGGACGCCTGTGAATTGGAGCTGCATCACCGGTATCTATGCGGTGCTTGACTTGCGAGGTTTGACCTAAGGGCCTACCGTCAAAGTCAAATATGTCAGAGTAGGTCATAAGGAGATCACTGAGGTCTTTAACTTGGGAGGGCAAAAGGTCTAAGGCAATCATCTTGGTTATGTTCTTGTGCAGTGTAGAAGAGGTGACTGCGTCGACTCTATGCGGGTTTGGAGAGACGACAGCGGGCATTTCGGGTGACACCGAAGAGATCTGGCACTCGTACGACGGTGACAGAGTAGCGAGAGCAATGCCTTGTGGTAGGACTTGAGGGCTCAATCCGAAGTTCAGAAGAGGAAGGCACGTCTTGTTCGCTGTAATAGTTACAACTGTGTACGGAGAGGAGACGTTGCGGGCCAGTAGAACACTGGGAGAGGGAGAGACCACGTAATCCCCATCCGGTACACTGGGATATGGTTCAACAGCGACGCAAGTTAGGGCTTGTGGTGGCAGACGAACAGCCTCAGCACACGAAAGTTTCGTCTGAACCACCTCCGACACGTCGGCGGACGCAGGCAAGTCAAGTTGTACAACACCGGCCGAGCAGTCAATGACAGCAGAGTGGTCAGACAAGAAATCGAGTCCGAGGATGACATCATGAGGACAATGAGCGAGAACATGAAACAGAACGGACGTCTGGCGGTCGGAGAACCTCACACGTGCCGTGCACATTCCGAGTACAGCCGGAGTTCCCCCACTAGCGACACGTACAAATAGGGACTCGGGCGGCGTAAGGACCTTATTTAATGGTGCACGGAGATCAGAGCTCATAATAGAAATATGTGCGCCGGTATTAATGAGGGCAGTAACAGGCAGGCCATCCACTTCCACAGCAAGTAGATTCTGGTCCGTAGTGAGGGTCAGCAGAGGGTTTTCAGGTCGGGGGTCGAATGCAGCATCACCTCCGGGAGCTGCATTGCTCAGTTTTCCGAGTATGGACGTCCAGTAGGGCGAGGCGACGAATGGCGACGGGGCTGAGGTGACCGGGAGCGACGGTCGCGTGGGGACGGCGAACGGCTGGAGCGTCGGACCGATGTCGTAGGAGCCTCATCGTATGGTCCACCGTCACGAGCGGGAAACTGCAGGGGCCGGTGGTTGTCGTCACGTCGATAGCCAGCAAACGAGCGAGATGGAAAGGTGCGAGAACGACAGTAGCGGGAAATATGTCCTACACCGTGGCAACGAAAGCAGATCGGCTTGTCGTCCTGCGTTCTCCACTGGGCAGGGTCACGATAGCGGCGCAACATTTCCGGTGCACGAGGAGGCGTTATAGAACTGACACGAGGTTCCGTCAACGAACATACCGGCTGCAGTCCGACATTTGCAAGCTCCTCCCTCACAACCTGCTGGATCAACGAGATCGTTGGTCGAGGATCATCAGATGGCCGCGTCAGGAAAGATGGTGGCGACGCCGCCTCGATTTCTCGGCGCACGATGCGAACTACGCTCTCGTTGGTATGCGGTTGACCGCATGGCGGCTGAAGGTCCTCGCAGGATGATGTAGCGGCCGTGTTCGGAAGTCGCATGAAATGCTGGGCAATGCGGCGACTCTTCAGCTCTTCGAACCGGCGGCACTCTTTGATGATGTCGTCCACGGTTGAGCAGTCTTTAGACACAAGTAAATTAAAAGCGTCATCCGCAATTCCCTTGAGCAAATGGCTTACTTTGTCACTCTCTGACATGTTGGTGTCGACACGACGGCAAAGGGCCAGGACGTCAAGGATGTAGGAGACGTATGATTCGGTGGAAGTTTGTGCCCGACAGGAGAGTTCTTTAGAAGCGGCCCGCTGGCGTCCGACGGCTCTACCAAATAGGTCGCGAAGCTTCTGTTTACAGGCATCCCAACTTGTTAAGTCAGCTTCATGAGCTTGGAACCACGCGCCTACTGTTCCGCAGAGATAAAAGTCAACATTGGCGAGCATCATTGTAGGGTCCCACCTGTAGACCGCTGCAAACCGCTCGTACTTCGCAATCCAGTCATCGACGTCAACGTGGTCGGTGCCGCAGAAGTTACCGGGATCGCGCGGTTGAGTCAATACGACCGGCTGTACCGGCTGTACCGGTTGTACCGGAGTCGCGGTCGAAGCGGCAGCAGCAGAGTTGCTTTCTGTTGACATATTGAGGCTGTCGAGGACACGTCCGCTGCGGAGTTCCGTCTTGCGTAGTACCCAGCACCTCCACCAAAATGTTACGAATATATTTAACTTATTTACAATGTGGAATAGTCCAGCAGCCAAGATGGCGGTTGTGTATTCTCAGAACACCGACACGTCGTCTGCCTCTTCTTCGCACACCTCCCCACAGTCATAGCTGCAACCCCGCTACAATATATTGATCGTTTCCTTTTTTCTCGCTCCCCCCCCCTCTCTCTCTCTCTCCCTGTCTCTCCCATCTTTCCACTTCCCTTCCCTTTCCCCCGGCGTAGGGTAGCCAACCGGACTGATGACTGGTTAACCTCCCTGCCTTCTGCCTTTTGTGTTCCTTCATTCCGATATGCACTCTTTCAAAGCGTCGTGAAATGCGAAGAGAAACGCTACGCGCGTCGTGTGTTCCCTCTAGCCTGGCCGTTACTTCTCACAGGGCGAGCGGGAAACGCGGTGCGACAGCCAGGCGAGTGTAGAGAACTATTTTTCGATATGATGGATGCTATCAGGGAGGCTTTGGCTGAAGGCGCCACCTCACGGTTTTTTAAGGCGTTGAGGAAATTAAACTTTAACTGGACACGCGTCGAATGGGATGGTCGTAGCAGCGGCGCATTTTTTAAAGACGATAATCTTTCTTGGGGAAATTAAACGCAGAAATTTTGGTATGCCTGTCTTTCTGTTTGTCTGTCTGTCACCCGATTCAGCCACCCGGCCAAAATTGAACCACTTCCTTACCGCCCACCCATCTTGAACTGGTACGGCTGTTCATACTTGTGAACGTTGTCGATCATAAAGTAAATATTACGCATATCTGAGGCGCAACATCACTAGGTAAGTATTAGGCGGTGTGTTCATTTAATAGAAAATACATAGATAGGCAATTCTAAAGACCCTACTTTCTTAAGCTGCGCTGAAAATGCGGCTGCGCTGAAAATCCCATGCTATGCGCGCCGACGAGCGCCCTCTGCCGCGAAAGAAGAAAACCCTATGCACAAGCTCATGTTTCCCGACGTATTGCCAGATGGCGTCCATATCTCACGCAGCCTCCTCTATCGTCTTCAGACGGCATTTGTAGCGAAGCACGCAGATACGCGGCAAATGTTTTTTTTTTTTTCGAGCATGGTGGCCCAGATTGCACCACCCCGTTATAAAGGGGACGCTCATGGCATCCATCCATTGATCGAAGAGCACTCTGAGAGGAAAGTGTGAAAGATAAAAGGCGCCTTCATATATCCCCCGTGAAGAGTTTGGTGGTAGCTCAGTGGGCTAAACGCCCGCCAGCCATCGTCGCGGACCGAGAGGTCATGGGTTCGACTCCCGTCAACGGAGCTTTTTCTTACAGTTTTTCTTTCTTTGCCATCTGATGGCATTCATTTCGCTGACGTATTTTCGTGACGTATGAAAGTGTTGGCGGATCCGACATAAAACACTTTCGTGTTAAAAAGTCACAGTTCCGCCACAAGGGCGAAGCAATGAATGCGATAGCAAGAGATTGGAATTTCACACGAAGAACGAGGAGAAGCTCGATATTTGCAGCGCCTGTCACAGTTGTTACGTCTTTGTGCTTGAGCAACGCGCTGCAAGTGTCGACAATGGAAAATCAGTGGCGGTATTTTGTACGCGTTCCTTAAACGGACAGGCGGTCCGTCCGTTTGAGTCGCACGCAATTGGTCAATGTGAGCCTGAAAACAGCCAATGAACGAAATGGAAGCCTGCGCTTCAATCCAATCCAAGCCATCTGGCAGCCATTTTAATCCATCCGTTTCGTTTCGGACGGTTCTCCGACCGTTCTTTCGCCTCCGTCCAAAGCAAACACGTGACGCCAAGGCTCACGTGACAATCAACGTCGCAGCGCTCGTCAGGCTCACATTGACCAATCGCATGCGACTCAAACGAAAGGACCGCCTCTGTCTGTTTTAGGAATGCTTACAAATTTACCGCCGCAGATGCTTTTAGATATTTCTTTTTCTGTTAAACTGCGGCGCGCGGAGTGTCCTCCTGCGTTTCTTGCCACACGGGGGCGTCTGATGCAAGGTCTGCGCAGTGCTCTTTGTTTTTTTCTTCTTCCACATCATGAGTCCGTGCAGAAAAGGGCCACTTTGTCATCCGCATCTCAAAGGAAGTTTTCAAATTGAAATGAAATTAGGAGCGTTGCTCGATAGAAAATACGCTCATACTCGTCGGAGATTTGCTTACCGCCAATGGGAAATGGTGGATATAAATAGCTCACCGTGATTTCGACGGCGCATGCATGGGGCATGGTTGAGTTGCTAATGCAGCGGGCTGCGGAGCGGTTGGTTTATTTATTAAATGCGAAGCATTTCTTAGCGAACCTTTTGCACTTTGAGCGTTTCTATCTACGTATCTATCTATCTATCTAGCCGCCTACGTCTGGGTGCTCTCACGATCACCTCCTTAACTTGGTGTAGACCAAAATTTGCATGGGAGAGTAAGAGGATTTGGGGAATATGATCGCCGGGTCATGACATGAATAACGTTAAATTCTTGTCGCGTACGTCGTCAAACCCTTTCCACTAGACACGTGTGGCACATACCCGTTTACCACGGGCCGCGGTGTACGGGTATGCGCCACAGGTGATTGACAGTTTATATCTACCCAGGAACGGCGAGAACAGACAATTGTAACCTAAATGGTAGAGCATTAAGGAAAGCCAACATCGGCAGCGTTGACTCAACGAATGGAAAGAATGAAAATTAAGATCCCAGCAGGAATTGAACCCAAGCATTCTGCGTGGCAATCAGGTATTCTACCACTGAGCCATAGCAGGTCTATAAACTGGTTTGGAAAAACAGCCTACGCAGGCGTAATATCGGTGCAACGTCAATTGTGGTTGCGGTGCTGGCTATCTAATTTTACAAGAAAGCAATAAACACTACATGATACTCCTAGGATGTGTACCCCTGCGATACAGGCGTCATATCATATTAACGTCGCTGGTTCCGTTAGCTCCGCTTTTATAGCAGTCTAATAAACATTGCATATGTATCCCTATGACTCAGCAAACTACGTTGCAGCATTGCTCGACACCTGAGGAATACATTAACGAAAGTTACATATGATATCCACATCACCGCACCGTAAAGTGCATTTCGTCCACCAGAACGACGCAGTGTGCTCTTCATTACTTAAGAGGCTGGGCGATGGCCTCATGCTGACCGAGGATGATGCCAGATTGATTGACAGCCGCTTTGTAGACTAGGCTACGTAGGCCACATACGCCCAGGTAGTCTACGAATAAGACAAACAGCATCCACTGATGTTGGTCTACGTAGCACTATCCAGGCCTACCAGCCTCGACGGCCTGTACCTCACCAACGCGAAGGGTGGCTTCAGGTTCCGACATGTCGCCGGCTCTGTCGACAGACAATTTCTTGACGAAATCACCGAGGCATCCACGAATTTCAACAGCTCTACTATACGACATACTTCACCACACGTGGACCCCTCGTCACCACGATCACGACCGGATCCTATAACAAGTCATGACTAGCTGCTGGTGCTCACTGATCACGGTGGTGATGCCCTTCTTCAAGAACTGTCAAGAGCTTCTTACACACATGCACACGGGTTCGTGAAACGTGCGTGCGTTCTCGGGACACGTACAAGCACTACATATCAGCTTACCGCTTCTGGTGTTGGTAATACCCACGTTCCCATTGGCAGCGTTACCCAACCGTAAACAACTGGCCCTACAACACATACGCGGCTATCCAACATATATATGTGTGCGTATAAAATTTATACAAATCTTTAGCGCCATTTTGTAACGTGTCGCTCAGTAAAAAAAGTTACAACAGTCACTTACCCGCCGCATGCTTCGCATAACATCGACTCCCACGGTACGTGGTATCTGCCGAATTTTTCTTGTATAAATGTTTCATCAATGCATATATAATTGTATGTTGTGTATATAGTTCATGAAAAATGTAAATTATTAAAGCATTGTGTACATATTTATATATAACAATGTGTGTCACGTCTTCTTATAGTGGTAGAGGACTTGTACGGAAGATTCACGCGTTTTCCCGATCTCCTCCTAGCCAGCTCCTCAATCATCATGCACTTCGTGGATATGGCGTGATATTTCTATTTCTCTATGGGAGTACTGCGTGCTTTCATGTATTCTAACATAGGATAGCAGTGAGACATCCTGTAATGGCTCCTTCGCTGGGAGCATTGCGTGTTTTCATCGCCAGGCATTTGGGACAGCACTGGAGGTCGCATTCCACGGAGTGTTCGCATGGAGCCAATGTCTCACAGGCAATTACAATATTGACCGTAATGGCTCCTTCAATGGGAGCATTGCGTGTTTTCATCGCCAGGCATTTGGGACAGCACTGGAGGTCGCATTCCACGGAGTGTTCGCATGGAGCCAATATCTCACAGGCAATCACTATATTAACCGTAATGGCTCCTTCGATGGGAGCATTGCGTGTTTTCATCGCCAGGCATTTGGGACAGCACTGGAGGTCGCATTCCACGGAGTGTTCGCATGGAGCCAATGTCTCACAGGCAATCACAATATTAACCGTAATGGCCCCTTCGATGGGAGCACTGCGTGTTTTCATCGCCAGGCATTTGGGACAGCACTGGAGGTCGCATTCCACGGAGTGTTCGCATGGAGCCAATGTCTCACAGGCAATCACAATATTAACCGTAATGGCTCCTTCGATGGGAGCATTGCGTGTTTTCATCGCCAGGCATTTGGGACAGCACTGGAGGTCGCATTCCACGGAATGTTCGCATGGAGCCAATGTCTCACAGGCAATCACAATATTAACCGTAATGGCTCCTTCGATGGGCGCACTGCGTGTTTTCATCGCCAGGCATTTGGGATAGCACTGGAGGTCGCATTCCACGGAGTGTTCGCATGGAGCCAATGTCTCACAGGCAATCACAATATTAACCGTAATGGCTCCTTCGATGGGAGCATTGCGTGTTTTCATCGCCAGGCATTTCGGACAGCACTGGAGGTCGCGTTCCACGGAGTGTTCGCATGGAGCCAATGTCTCACAGGCAATCACAATATTAACCGTAATGGCTCCTTCCATGGGAGCATTGCGTGTTTTCATCGCCAGGCATTTGGGACAGCACTGGAGGTCGCATTCCACGGAGTGTTCGCATGGAGCCAATGTCTCACAGGCAATCACAATATTAACCGTAATGGCTCATTCGATGGGAGCATTGCGGGTTTTCATCACCAGGCATTTGGGACAGCACTGGAGGTCGCATTCCACGGAGTGTTCGCACGGAGCCAATGTCTCACAGGCAATCACAATATTAACCGTAATGGCTCCTTCGATGGGAGCATTGCGCGTTTTCATCGCCAGGCAATTGGGACAACACTGGAGGTCGCATTCCACGGAGTGTTCGCATGGAGCCAATGTCTCACAGGCAATCACAATATTAACCGTAATGGCTCCTTCGAGGGAAGCATTGCGTGTTTTCATCGCCAGGCATTTCGGACAGCACTGGAGGTCGCATTCCACGTAGTGTTCGCATGGAGCCAATGTCTCACAGGCAATCACAATATTAACCGTAATGGCTCCTTCGATGGGAGCATTGCGTGTTTTCATCGCCAGGCATTTGGGACAGCACTGGAGGTCGCATTCTACGGAGTGTTCGCATGGAGCCAATGTCTAACAGGCAATCACAATGTTAACCGTAATGGCTCCATCGATGGGAGCACTGCGTGTTTTCATCGCCAGGCATTTGGGACAGCACTGCAGGTCGCATTCCACGGAGTGTTCGCATGGAGCCAATGTCTCACAGGCAATCACAATATTAACCGTAATGGCTTCTTCGATGGGAGCATTGCGTGTTTTCTTCGCCAGGCATTTGGGACAGCACTGGAGCTCGCATTCCACGCAGTGTTCGCATGGAGCCAATGTCTCACAGGCAATCACAATATGAACCGTAATGGCTCCTTCGATGGGAGCATTGCGTGTTTTCATCGCCAGGCATTTGGGACAGCACTGGAGGTCGCATTCTAGGGAGTGTTCGCATGGAGCCAATGTCTCACAGGCAATCACAATATTAACCGTAATGGCTCCATCGATGGGAGCACTGCGTGTTTTCATCGCCAGGTATTTGGGACAGCACTGCAGGTCGCATTCCACGGAGTGTTCGCATGGAGCCAATGTCTCACAGGCAATCACAATATTAACCGTAATGGCTCCTTCGATGGGAGCATTGCGTGTTTTCATCGCCAGGCATTTGGGACAGCACTGGAGGTCGCATTCCACGGAGTGTTCGCATGGAGCCAATGTCTCACAGGCAATCACAATATTAACCGTAATGGCTCCTTCGATGGGAGCATTGCGTGTTTTCATCGCCAGGCATTTGGGACAGCACTGGAGGTCGCATTCCACGGAGTGTTCGCATGGAGCCAATGTTTCACAGGCAATCACAATACTAACCGTAATGGCTCCTTCGATGGGCGCACTGCTTGTTTTCATCGCCAGGCATTTGGGACAGCACTGGAGGTCGCATTCCACGGAGTGTTCGCATGGAGCCAATGTCTCACAGGCAATCATAATATTAACCGTAATGGCTCCTTCGATGGGCGCACTGCATGTTTTCATCGCCAGGCATTTGGGACAGCACTGGATGTCGCATTCCACGGAGTGTTCGCATGGAGCCAATGTCTCACAGGCAATCACAATATTAACCGTAATGGCTCCTTCGATGGGAGCATTGCGTGTTTTCATCGCCAGGCATTTGGGACAGCACTGGAGGTCGCATTCCACGTAGTGTTCACATGGAGCCATTGTCTCACAGGCAATCACAATATTAACCGTAATGGCTCCTTCGATGGGAGCATTGCGTGTTTTCATCGCCAGGCATTTGGGACAGCACTGGAGGTCGCATTCCACGGAGTGTTCGCATGGAGCCAATGTCTCACAGGCACTCACAATATTAACCGTAATGGCTCCTTCGATGGGAGCATTGCGTGTTTTCATCGCCAGGCATTTGGGACAGCACTGGAGGTCGCATTCCACGGAGTGTTCGCATGGAGCCAATGTCTCACAGGCAATCACAATATTAACCGTAATGGCTCCTTCGATGGGAGCATTGCGTGTTTTCATCGCCAGGCATTTGGAACAGCACTGGAGCTCGCATTCCACGGAGTGTTCGCATGGAGCCAATGTCTCACAGGCAATCACAATATTAACCGTAATGGCTCCTTCGATGGGAGCATTGCGTGTATTCATCGCCAGGCATTTGGGACAGCACTGGAGGTCGCATTCCACGGAGTGTTCGCATGGAGCCAATGTTTCACAGGCAATCACAATACTAACCGTAATGGCTCCTTCGATGGGCGCACTGCTTGTTTTCATCGCCAGGCATTTGGGACAGCACTGGAGGTCGCATTCCACGGAGTGTTCGCATGGAGCCAATGTCTCACAGGCAATCATAATATTAACCGTAATGGCTCCTTCGATGGGCGCACTGCATGTTTTCATCGCCAGGCATTTGGGACAGCACTGGATGTCGCATTCCACGGAGTGTTCGCATGGAGCCAATGTCTCACAGGCAATCACAATATTAACCGTAATGGCTCCTTCGATGGGAGCATTGCGTGTTTTCATCGCCAGGCATTTGGGACAGCACTGGAGGTCGCATTCCACGTAGTGTTCACATGGAGCCATTGTCTCACAGGCAATCACAATATTAGCCGTAATGGCTCCTTCGATGGGAGCATTGCGTGTTTTCATCGCCAGGCATTTGGGACAGCACTGGAGGTCGCATTCCACGGAGTGTTCGCATGGAGCCAATGTCTCACAGGCAATCACAATATTAACCGTAATGGCTCCTTCGATGGGAGCATTGCGTGTTTTCATCGCCAGGCATTTGGGACAGCACTGGAGGTCGCATTCCACGGAGTGTTCGCATGGAGCCAATGTCTCACAGGCAATCACAATATTAACCGTAATGGCCCCTTCGATGGGAGCATTGCGTGTTTTCATCGCCAGGCATTTGGGACAGCACTGGAGGTCGCATTCCACGGAGTGTTCGCATGGAGCCAATGTCTCACAGGCAATCACAATATTAACCGTAATGGCTCCTTCGATGGGAGCATTGCGTGTTTTCATCGCCAGGCATTTGGGACAGCACTGGAGGTCGCATTCCACGGAATGTTCGCATGGAGCCAATGTCTCACAGGCAATCACAATATTAACCGTAATGGCTCCTTCGATGGGCGCACTGCGTGTTTTCATCGCCAGGCATTTGGGATAGCACTGGAGGTCGCATTCCACGGAGTGTTCGCATGGAGCCAATGTCTCACAGGCAATCACAATATTAACCGTAATGGCTCCTTCGATGGGAGCATTGCGTGTTTTCATCGCCAGGCATTTCGGACAGCACTGGAGGTCGCGTTCCACGGAGTGTTCGCATGGAGCCAATGTCTCACAGGCAATCACAATATTAACCGTAATGGCTCCTTCGATGGGAGCATTGCGTGTTTTCATCGCCAGGCATTTGGGACAGCACTGGAGGTCGCATTCCACGGAGTGTTCGCATGGAGCCAATGTCTCACAGGCAATCACAATATTAACCGTAATGGCTCATTCGATGGGAGTATTGCGGGTTTTCATCACCAGGCATTTGGGACAGCACTGGAGGTCGCATTCCACGGAGTGTTCGCACGGAGCCAATGTCTCACAGGCAATCGCAATATTAACCGTAATGGCTCCTTCGATGGGAGCATTGCGCGTTTTCATCGCCAGTCAATTGGGACAACACTGGAGGTCGCATTCCACGGAGTGTTCGCATGGAGCCAATGTCTCACAGGCAATCACAATATTAACCGTAATGGCTCCTTCGAGGGAAGCATTGCGTGTTTTCATCGCCAGGCATTTGGGACAGCACTGGAAGTCGCATTCCACGGAGTGTTCGCATGGAGCCAATGTCTCACAGGCAATCACAATATTAACCGTAATGGCTCCTTCGATGGGCGCACTGCGTGTTTTCATCGCCAGGCATTTGGGACAGCACTGGATGTCGCATTCCACGGAGTGTTCGCATGGAGCCAATGTCTCACAGGCAATCACAATATTAACCGTAATGGCTCCTTCGATGGGAGCATTGCGTGTTTTCATCGCCAGGCATTTGGGACAGCACTGGAGGTCGCATTCCACGTAGTGTACGCATGGAGCCAATGTCTCACAGGCAATCACAATATTAACCGTAATGGCTCCTTCGATGGGAGCATTGCGTGTTTTCATCGCCAGGCATTTGGGACAGCACTGGAGGTCGCATTCTACGGAGTGTTCGCATGGAGCCAATGTCTAACAGGCAATCACAATGTTAACCGTAATGGCTCCATCGATGGGAGCACTGCGTGTTTTCATCGCCAGGCATTTGGGACAGCACTGCAGGTCGCATTCCACGGAGTGTTCGCATGGAGCCAATGTCTCACAGGCAATCACAATATTAACCGTAATGGCTCCTTCGATGGGAGCATTGCGTGTTTTCATCGCCAGGCATTTGGGACAGCACTGGAGCTCGCATTCCACGGAGTGTTCGCATGGAGCCAATGTCTCACAGGCAATCACAATATGAACCGTAATGGCTCCTTCGATGGGAGCATTGCGTGTTTTCATCGCCAGGCATTTGGGACAGCACTGGAGGTCGAATTCTAGGGAGTGTTCGCATGGAGCCAATGTCTCACAGGCAATCACAATATTAACCGTAATGGCTCCATCGATGGGAGCACTGCGTGTTTTCATCGCCAGGTATTTGGGACAGCACTGCAGGTCGCATTCCACGGAGTGTTCGCATGGAGCCAATGTCTCACAGGCAATCACAATATTAACCGTAATGGCTCCTTCGATGGGAGCATTGCGTGTTTTCATCGCCAGGCATTTGGGACAGCACTGGAGGTCGCATTCCACGGAGTGTTCGCATGGAGCCAATGTCTCACAGGCAATCACAATATTAACCGTAATGGCTCCTTCGATGGGAGCATTGCGTGTTTTCATCGCCAGGCATTTGGAACAGCACTGGAGGTCGCAATTCCACGGAGTGTTCGCATGGAGCCAATGTCTCACAGGCAATCACAATATTAACCGTAATGGCTCCTTCGATGGGAGCATTGCATGTTTTCATCGCCAGACATTTGGGAGAGCACTGGAGGTCGCATTCCACGGAGTGTTCGCATGGAGCCAATGTCTCACAGGCAATCACAATACTAACCGTAATGGCTGCTTCGATGGGCGCACTGCTTGTTTTCATCGCCAGGCATTTGGGACAGCACTGGAGGTCGCATTCCACGGAGTGTTCGCATTGAGCCAATGTCTCACAGGCAATCACAATATTAACCGTAATGGCTCCTTCGATGGGAGCATTGCGTGTTTTCATCGCCAGGCATTTGGGACAGCACTGGATGTCGCATTCCACGGATTGTTCGCATGGAGGCAATGTCTCACAGGCAATCACAATATTAACCGTAATGGCTCCTTCGATGGGAGCATTGCGTGTTTTCATCGCCAGGCATTTGGAACAGCACTGGAGGTCGCAATTCCACGGAGTGTTCGCATGGAGCCAATGTCTCACAGGCAATCACAATATTAACCGCAATGGCTCATTCGATGGGAGCATTGCATGTTTTCATCGCCAGGCATTTGGGACAGCACTGGAGGTCGCATTCCACGGAGTGTTCGCATGAAGCCAATGTCTCACAGGCAATCACAATACTAACCGTAATGGCTGCTTCGACGGGCGCACTGCTTGTTTTCATCGCCAGGCATTTGGGACAGCACTGGATGTCGCATTCCACGGAGTGTTCGCATGGAGCCAATGTCTCACAGGCAATCACAATATTAACCGTAATGGCTCCTTCGATGGGAGCATTGCGTGTTTTCATCGCCAGGCATTTCGGACAGCACTGGAGGTCGCATTCCACGTAGTGTTCGCATGGAGCCAATGTCTCACAGGCAATCACAATATTAACCGTAATGGCTCCTTCGATGGGAACATTGCGTGTTTTCATCGCCAGGCATTTGGGACAGCACTGGAGGTCGCATTCTACGGAGTGTTCGCATGGAGCCAATGTCTCACAGGCAATCACAATATTAACCGTAATGGCTCCATCGATGGGAGCACTGCGTGTTTTCATCGCCAGGCATTTGGGACAGCACTGCAGGTCGCATTCCACGGAGTGTTCGCATGGAGCCAATGTCTCACAGGCAATCACAATATTAACCGTAATGGCTCCTTCGATGGGAGCATTGCGTGTTTTCATCGCCAGGCATTTGGGACAGCACTGGAGGTCGCATTCCACGGAGTGTTCGCATGGAGCCAATGTCTCACAGGCAATCACAATATTAACCGTAATGGCTCCATCGATGGGAGCACTGCGTGTTTTCATCGCCAGGCATTTGGGACAGCACTGCAGGTCGCATTCCACGGAGTGTTCGCATGGAGCCAATGTCTCACAGGCAATCACAATATTAACCGTAATGGCTCCTTCGATGGGAGCATTGCGTGTTTTCATCGCCAGGCATTTGGGACAGCACTGGAGGTCGCATTCCACGGAGTGTTCGCATGGAGCCAATGTCTCACAGGCAATCACAATATTAACCGTAATGGCTCCTTCGATGGGAGCATTGCGTGTTTTCATCGCCAGGCATTTGGGACAGCACTGGAGGTCGCAATTCCACGGAGTGTTCGCATGGAGCCAATGTCTCACAGGCAATCACAATATTAACCGTAATGGCTCCTTCGATGGGAGCATTGCGTGTTTTCATCGCCAGGCATTTGGGACAGCACTGGAGGTCGCATGCCACGGAGTGTTCGCATGGAGCCAATGTCTCACAGGCAATCACAATACTAACCGTAATGGCTCCTTCGATGGGAGCATTGCGTCTTTTCATCGCCAGGCATTTGGGACAGCACTGGATGTCGCATTCTACGGAGTGTTCGCATGGAGCCAATGTCTCACAGGCAATCACAATATTAACCGTCATGGCTGCATCGATGGGAGCACTGCGCGTTTTCATCCCTAGGCATTTGGGACAGCACTGGAGGTCGCATTCCACGGAGTGTTCGCAAGGAGCCAATCTCTCACAGGCAATCACAATATTAACCGTAATGGCTCCTTCGATGGGAGCATTGCGTGTTTTCATCGCCAGGCATTTGGAACAGCACTGGAGGTCGCAATTCCACGGAGTGTTCGCATGGAGCCAATGTCTCACAGGCAATCACAATATTAACCGTAATGGCTCATTCGATGGGAGCATTGCATGTTTTCATCGCCAGGCATTTGGGACAGCACTGGAGGTCGCATTCCACGGAGTGTTCGCATGAAGCCAATGTCTCACAGGCAATCACAATACTAACCGTAATGGCTGCTTCGACGGGCGCACTGCTTGTTTTCATCGCCAGGCATTTGGGACAGCACTGGAGGTCGCATTCCACGGAGTGTTCGCATTGAGCCAATGTCTCACAGGCAATCACAATATTAACCGTAATGGCTCCTTCGATGGGAGCATTGCGTGTTTTCATCGCCAGGCATTTAGGACAACACTGGAGGTCGCATTCCACGGAGTGTTCGCATGGAGCCAATGTCTCACAGGCAATCACAATATTAACCGTAATGGCTCCTTCGATGGGAGCATTGCGTGTTTTCATCGCCAGGCATTTGGGACAGCACTGGAGCTCGCATTCCACGGAGTGTTCGCATGGAGCCAATGTCTCACAGGCAATCACAATATTAACCATAATGGCTCCTTCGATGGGAGCATTGCGTGTTTTCATCGCCAGGCATTTGGGACAGCACTGGAGGTCGCAATTCCACGGAGTGTTCGCATGGAGCCAATGTCTCACAGGCAATCACAATATTAACCGTAATGGCTCCTTCGATGGGAGCATTGCGTGTTTTCATCGCCAGGCATTTGGGACAGCACTGGAGGTCGCATTCCACGGATTGTTCGCATGGAGCCAATGTTTCACAGGCAATCACAATACTAACCGTAATGGCTCCTTCGATGGGCGCACTGCTTGTTTTCATCGCCAGGCATTTGGGACAGCACTGGAGGTCGCATTCCACGGAGTGTTCGCATGGAGCCAATGTCTCACAGGCAATCATAATATTAACCGTAATGGCTCCTTCGATGGGCGCACTGCATGTTTTCATCGCCAGGCATTTGGGACAGCACTGGATGTCGCATTCCACGGAGTGTTCGCATGGAGCCAATGTCTCACAGGCAATCACAATATTAACCGTAATGGCTCCTTCGATGGGAGCATTGCGTGTTTTCATCGCCAGGCATTTGGGACAGCACTGGAGGTCGCATTCCACGTAGTGTTCGCATGGAGCCAATGTCTCACAGGCAATCACAATATGAACCGTAATGGCTCCTTCGATGGGAGCATTGCGTGTTTTCATCGCCAGGCATTTGGGACAGCACTGGAGGTCGCATTCTAGGGAGTGTTCGCATGGAGCCAATGTCTCACAGGCAATCACAATATTAACCGTAATGGCTCCATCGATGGGAGCACTGCGTGTTTTCATCGCCAGGTATTTGGGACAGCACTGCAGGTCGCATTCCACGGAGTGTTCGCATGGAGCCAATGTCTCACAGGCAATCACAATATTAACCGTAATGGCTCCTTCGATGGGAGCATTGCGTGTTTTCATCGCCAGGCATTTGGGACAGCACTGCAGGTGGCATTCCACGGAGTGTTCGCATGGAGCCAATGTCTCACAGGCAATCACAATATTAACCGTAATGGCTCCTTCGATGGGAGCATTGCGTGTTTTCATCGCCAGGCATTTGGGACAGCACTGGAGCTCGCATTCCACGGAGTGTTCGCATGGAGCCAATGTCTCACAGGCAATCACAATATGAACCGTAATGGCTCCTTCGATGGGAGCATTGCGTGTTTTCATCGCCAGGCATTTGGGACAGCACTGGAGGTCGCATTCTAGGGAGTGTTCGCATGGAGCCAATGTCTCACAGGCAATCACAATATTAACCGTAATGGCTCCATCGATGGGAGCACTGCGTGTTTTCATCGCCAGGTATTTGGGACAGCACTGCAGGTCGCATTCCACGGAGTGTTCGCACGGAGCCAATGTCTCACAGGCAATCACAATATTAACCGTAATGGCTCCTTCGATGGGAGCATTGCGTGTTTTCATCGCCAGGCATTTGGGACAGCACTGGAGGTCGCATTCCACGGAGTGTTCGCATGGAGCCAATGTCTCACAGGCAATCACAATATTAACCGTAATGGCTCCTTCGATGGGAGCATTGCGTGTTTTCATCGCCAGGCATTTGGAACAGCACTGGAGGTCGCAATTCCACGGAGTGTTCGCATGGAGCCAATGTCTCACAGGCAATCACAATATTAACCGTAATGGCTCCTTCGATGGGAGCATTGCATGTTTTCATCGCCAGACATTTGGGAGAGCACTGGAGGTCGCATTCCACGGAGTGTTCGCATGGAGCCAATGTCTCACAGGCAATCACAATACTAACCGTAATGGCTGCTTCGATGGGCGCACTGCTTGTTTTCATCGCCAGGCATTTGGGACAGCACTGGAGGTCGCATTCCACGGAGTGTTCGCATTGAGCCAATGTCTCACAGGCAATCACAATATTAACCGTAATGGCTCCTTCGATGGGAGCATTGCGTGTTTTCATCGCCAGGCATTTGGGACAGCACTGGAGGTCGCATTCCACGGATTGTTCGCATGGAGCCAATGTCTCACAGGCAATCACAATATTAACCGTAATGGCTCCTTCGATGGGAGCATTGCGTGTTTTCATCGCCAGGCATTTGGGACAGCACTGGAGGTCGCATTCCACGGAGTGTTCGCATGGAGCCAATGTCTCACAGGCAATCACAATACTAACCGTAATGGCTGCTTCGATGGGCGCACTGCTTGTTTTCATCGCCAGGCATTTGGGACAGCACTGGAGGTCGCATTCCACGGAGTGTTCGCATTGAGCCAATGTCTCACAGGCAATCACAATATTAACCGTAATGGCTCCTTCGATGGGAGCATTGCGTGTTTTCATCGCCAGGCATTTGGGACAGCACTGGAGGTCGCATTCCACGGATTGTTCGCATGGAGCCAATGTCTCACAGGCAATCACAATATTAACCGTAATGGCTCCTTCGATGGGAGCATTGCGTGTTTTCATCGCCAGGCATTTGGGACAGCACTGGAGCTCGCATTCCACGGAGTGTTCGCATGGAGCCAATGTCTCACAGGCAATCACAATATTAAACGTAATGGCTCCTTCGATGGGAGCATTGCGTTTTTTCATCGCCAGGCATTTGGGACAGCACTGGAGGTCGCATTCCACGGAGTGTTCGCATGGAGCCAATGTCTCACAGGCAATCACAATATTAACCGTAATGGCTCCTTCGATGGGAGCATTGCGTCTTTTCATCGCCAGGCATTTGGGACAGCACTGGATGTCGCATTCTACGGAGTGTTCGCATGGAGTCAATGTCTCACAGGCAATCACAATATTAACCGTCATGGCTGCATCGATGGGAGCACTGCGCGTTTTCATCCCTAGGCATTTGGGACAGCACTGGAGGTCGCATTCCACGGAGTGTTCGCATGGAGCCAATCTCTCACAGGCAATCACAATATTAACCGTAATGGCTCCTTCGATGGGAGCATTGCGTGTTTTCATCGCCAGGCATTTGGAACAGCACTGGAGGTCGCAATTCCACGGAGTGTTCGCATGGAGCCAATGTCTCACAGGCAATCACAATATTAACCGTAATGGCTCATTCGATGGGAGCATTGCATGTTTTCATCGCCAGGCATTTGGGACAGCACTGGAGGTCGCATTCCACGGAGTGTTCGCATGAAGCCAATGTCTCAGAGGCAATCACAATACTAACCGTAATGGCTGCTTCGACGGGCGCACTGCTTGTTTTCATCGCCAGGCATTTGGGACAGCACTGGATGTCGCATTCCACGGAGTGTTCGCATGGAGCCAATGTCTCACAGGCAATCACAATATTAACCGTAATGGCTCCTTCGATGGGAGCATTGCGTGTTTTCATCGCCAGGCATTTGGGACAGCACTGGAGGTCGCATTCCACGTAGTGTTCGCATGGAGCCAATGTTTCACAGGCAATCACAATATTAACCGTAATGGCTCCTTCGATGGGAGCATTGCGTCTTTTCATCGCCAGGCATTTGGGACAGCACTGGAGGTCGCATTCTAGGGAGTGTTCGCATGGAGCCAATGTCTCACAGGCAATCACAATATTAACCGTAATGGCTCCATCGATGGGAGCACTGCGTGTTTTCATCGCCAGGTATTTGGGACAGCACTGCAGGTCGCATTCCACGGAGTGTTCGCATGGAGCCAATGTCTCACAGGCAATCACAATATTAACCGTAATGGCTCCTTCGATGGGAGCATTGCGTGTTTTCATCGCCAGGCATTTGGGACAGCACTGCAGGTGGCATTCCACGGAGTGTTCGCATGGAGCCAATGTCTCACAGGCAATCACAATATTAACCGTAATGGCTCCTTCGATGGGAGCATTGCGTGTTTTCATCGCCAGGCATTTGGGACAGCACTGGAGCTCGCATTCCACGGAGTGTTCGCACGGAGCCAATGTCTCACAGGCAATCACAATATGAACCGTAATGGCTCCTTCGATGGGAGCATTGCGTGTTTTCATCGCCAGGCAGTTTGGGACAGCACTGGAGGTCGCATTCTAGGGAGTGTTCGCATGGAGCCAATGTCTCACAGGCAATCACAATATTAACCGTAATGGCTCCATCGATGGGAGCACTGCGTGTTTTCATCGCCAGGTATTTGGGACAGCACTGCAGGTCGCATTCCACGGAGTGTTCGCACGGAGCCAATGTCTCACAGGCAATCACAATATTAACCGTAATGGCTCCTTCGATGGGAGCATTGCGTGTTTTCATCGCCAGGCATTTGGGACAGCACTGGAGGTCGCATTCCACGGAGTGTTCGCATGGAGCCAATGTCTCACAGGCAATCACAATATTAACCGTAATGGCTCCTTCGATGGGAGCATTGCGTGTTTTCATCGCCAGGCATTTGGGACAGCACTGGAGCTCGCATTCCACGGAGTGTTCGCATGGAGCCAATGTCTCACAGGCAATCACAATATTAACCGTAATGGCTCCTTCGATGGGAGCATTGCGTCTTTTCATCGCCAGGCATTTGGGACAGCACTGGATGTCGCATTCTACGGAGTGTTCGCATGGAGTCAATGTCTCACAGGCAATCACAATATTAACCGTCATGGCTGCATCGATGGGAGCACTGCGCGTTTTCATCCCTAGGCATTTGGGACAGCACTGGAGGTCGCATTCCACGGAGTGTTCGCATGGAGCCAATCTCTCACAGGCAATCACAATATTAACCGTAATGGCTCCTTCGATGGGAGCATTGCGTGTTTTCATCGCCAGGCATTTGGAACAGCACTGGAGGTCGCAATTCCACGGAGTGTTCGCATGGAGCCAATGTCTCACAGGCAATCACAATATCAACCGTAATGGCTCATTCGATGGGAGCATTGCATGTTTTCATCGCCAGGCATTTGGGACAGCACTGGAGGTCGCATTCCACGGAGTGTTCGCATGAAGCCAATGTCTCAGAGGCAATCACAATACTAACCGTAATGGCTGCTTCGACGGGCGCACTGCTTGTTTTCATCGCCAGGCATTTGGGACAGCACTGGATGTCGCATTCCACGGAGTGTTCGCATGGAGCCAATGTCTCACAGGCAATCACAATATTAACCGTAATGGCTCCTTCGATGGGAGCATTGCGTGTTTTCATCGCCAGGCATTTGGGACAGCACTGGAGGTCGCATTCCACGGAGTGTTCGCATGGAGCCAATGTCTCACAGGCAATCACAATATTAACCGTAATGGCTCCTTCGATGGGAGCATTGCGTGTTTTCATCGCCAGGCATTTGGGACAGCACTGGAGGTCGCATTCCACGGAGTGTTCGCATGGAGCCAATGTTTCACAGGCAATCACAATACTAACCGTAATGGCTCCTTCGATGGGCGCACTGCTTGTTTTCATCGCCAGGCATTTGGGACAGCACTGGAGGTCGCATTCCACGGAGTGTTCGCATGGAGCCAATGTCTCACAGGCAATCACAATATTCACCGTAATGGCTCCATCGATGGGAGCACTGCGTGTTTTCATCGCCAGGCATTTGGGACAGCACTGCAGGTCGCATTCCACGGAGTGTTCGCATGGAGCCAATGTCTCACAGGCAATCACAATATTAACCGTAATGGCTCCTTCGATGGGAGCATTGCGTGTTTTCATCGCCAGGCATTTGGGACAGCACTGGAGGTCGCATTCCACGGAGTGTTCGCATGGAGCCAATGTCTCACAGGCAATCACAATATTAACCGTAATGGCTCCATCGATGGGAGCACTGCGTGTTTTCATCGCCAGGCATTTGGGACAGCACTGCAGGTCGCATTCCACGGAGTGTTCGCATGGAGCCAATGTCTCACAGGCAATCACAATATTAACCGTAATGGCTCCTTCGATGGGAGCATTGCGTGTTTTCATCGCCAGGCATTTGGGACAGCACTGGAGGTCGCATTCCATGGAGTGTTCGCATGGAGCCAATGTCTCACAGGCAATCACAATACTAACCGTAATACTCCTTCGATGGGCGCACTGCTTGTTTTCATCGCCAGGCATTTGGGACAGCACTGGAGGTCGCATTCCACGGAGTGTTCGCATGGAGCCAATGTCTCACAGGCAATCACAATATTCACCGTAATGGCTCCATCGATGGGAGCACTGCGTGTTTTCATCGCCAGGCATTTGGGACAGCACTGCAGGTCGCATTCCACGGAGTGTTCGCATGGAGCCAATGTCTCACAGGCAATCACAATATTAACCGTAATGGCTCCTTCGATGGGAGCATTGCGTCTTTTCATCGCCAGGCATTTGGGACAGCACTGGATGTCGCATTCTACGGAGTGTTCGCATGGAGCCAATGTCTCACAGGCAATCACAATATTAACCGTCATGGCTGCATCGATGGGAGCACTGCGCGTTTTCATCCCTAGGCATTTGGGACAGCACTGGAGGTCGCATTCCACGGAGTGTTCGCATGGAGCCAATCTCTCACAGGCAATCACAATATTAACCGTAATGGCTCATTCGATGGGAGCATTGCATGTTTTCATCGCCAGGCATTTGGGACAGCACTGCAGGTCGCATTCCACGGAGTGTTCGCATGGAGCCAATGTCTCACAGGCAATCACAATATTAACCGTAATGGCTCCTTCGATGGGAGCATTGCGTGTTTTCATCGCCAGGCATTTGGGACAGCACTGGAGCTCGCATTCCACGGAGTGTTCGCATGGAGCCAATCGCACAGGCAATCACAATATTAACCGTCATGGCTCCTTCGATGGGAGCATTGCGTGTTTTCATCGCCAGGCATTTGGGACAGCACTGGAGGTCGCAATTCCACGGAGTGTTCGCATGGAGCCAATGTCTCACAGGCAATCACAATATTAACCGTAATGGCTCCTTCGATGGGAGCATTGCGTGTTTTCATCGCCAGGCATTTGGGACAGCACTGGAGGTCGCATTCCACGGAGTGTTCGCATGGAGCCAATGTTTCACAGGCAATCACAATACTAACCGTAATGGCTCCTTCGATGGGCGCACTGCTTGTTTTCATCGCCAGGCATTTGGGACAGCACTGGAGGTCGCATTCCACGGAGTGTTCGCATGGAGCCAATGTCTCACAGGCAATCACAATATTAACCGTAATGGCTCCTTCGATGTGCGCACTGCATGTTTTCATCGCCAGGCATTTGGGACAGCACTGGATGTCGCATTCCACGGAGTGTTCGCATGGAGCCAATGTCTCACAGGCAATCACAATATTAACCGTAATGGCTCCTTCGATGGGAGCATTGCGTGTTTTCATCGCCAGGCATTTGGGACAGCACTGGAGGTCGCATTCCACGTAGTGTTCGCATGGAGCCAATGTCTCACAGGCAATCACAATATTAACCTTAATGGCTCCTTCGATGGGAGCATTGCGTGTTTTTATCGCCAGGCATTTGGGACAGCACTGGAGGTCGCATTCTACGGAGTGTTCGCATGGAGCCAATGTCTCACAGGCAATCACAATATTAACCGTAATGGCTCCATCGATGGGAGCACTGCGTGTTTTCATCGCCAGGCATTTGGGACAGCACTGCAGGTCGCATTCCACGGAGTGTTCGCATGGAGCCAATGTCTCACAGGCAATCACAATATTAACCGTAATGGCTCCTTCGATGGGAGCATTGCGTGTTTTCATCGCCAGGCATTTGGGACAGCACTGGAGGTCGCATTCCACGGAGTGTTCGCATGGAGCCAATGTCTCACAGGCAATCACAATATTAACCGTAATGGCTCCTTCGATGGGAGCATTGCGTGTTTTCATCGCCAGGCATTTGGGACAGCACTGGAGGTCGCAATTCCACGGAGTGTTCGCATGGAGCCAATGTCTCACAGGCAATCACAATATTAACCGTAATGGCTCCTTCGATGGGAGCATTGCGTGTTTTCATCGCCAGGCATTTGGGACAGCACTGGAGGTCGCTTTCCACGGAGTGTTCGCATGGAGCCAATGTCTCACAGGCAATCACAATACTAACCGTAATACTCCTTCGATGGGCGCACTGCTTGTTTTCATCGCCAGGCATTTGGGACAGCACTGGAGGTCGCATTCCACGGAGTGTTCGCATGGAGCCAATGTCTCACAGGCAATCACAATATTAACCGTAATGGCTCCTTCGATGGGAGCATTGCGTGTTTTCATCGCCAGGCATTTGGGACAGCACTGGAGGTCGCATTCCACGGAGTGTTCGCATGGAGCCAATGTCTCACAGACAATCACAATATTAACCGTAATGGCTCCTTCGATGGGAGCATTGCGTCTTTTCATCGCCAGGCATTTGGGACAGCACTGGATGTCGCATTCTACGGAGTGTTCGCATGGAGCCAATGTCTCACAGGCAATCACAATATTAACCGTAATGGCTGCATCGATGGGAGCACTGCGCGTTTTCATCCCTAGGCATTTGGGACAGCAGTGGAGGTCGCAGACCATGCGGTGTCCGCATGGAACCAACGTCTCACAGGCAATCACAATAGTCAGGACGTTAGAGCCACCGGAGAAGGCCTGGCAATAAGCATTGTTCAGTGAATACTTTCATGCACGATTTTGGAAACACTGTTCCTGAAGCAGCATGGAACAGTGCACTCTCAGCGAAGCACATATTTTCTATGCAAGCATGTACAATGCAAAGACAGTTTATTACACACATTTACATTTTTCAGCCATAATGTGTAAACCTGCCGTTATAGAACCGTATCTTGTAGGCTGGCCTAGCATGATGATAATTATCAGTGACAGACAGCATACTCTACTTTGCATCCTTCCCTAGAAAGCTGTCTTCGAGGCTAACGAATATAAATAGTACCTTTAAGGACCGGGCAGCAAACTACATTCGTTTATTTCCATGATATGAAACCCTTGTGCATGCTTAAGATTGTTAGTTTCACTGCACACCTATATATTACAGTCACGGGTTTGAGACTGGACACCTGGACGTGATTGGAAATTTCATCGGACATTCTTACACAAAATCCCAGGCAACTATGTCGTCTCGCGCTCCAAATTCGATACAGGTCTCGCTGTCGGTCCCTCTATTACGGAAGATGACCATCGCCTTAAAGAAGTAAACTAATCAAACGAAATAATTTTTACCTCCGGTGATGCTGTTTAACACCACGCTACGAAGACGAGGGTCTTCGTCACTGGGTGGCATAGCCATGCTGGCAGAATGTGAATATATCTGAACCATGTGAACGCTTTGTGCACGCGATGCGATAGAGCTGTGCAAATAGAGCACTTTCTGAGAATGCTCCATTCACTTTTGGGTGAGAGGTTAAAGGCCCTCGGCATGACAAGATGTAAAGCCGACAGGGGGCACTGTACACTACAGAAAAAGAAAACTTTGCGGGAATATGATGTTCAAACACGCGTTTCGGTGCTTGCGGGGTGCGCGTCCATGCGGCTGTCATAGGCGCTGATGAGGGCTAGAGAGAAGATGAAAGAAGCCAAGCCAATGGCGCTCGAAAACAGCGTTCTGGGGAAGGACGCAACGTACCATGAAACTTTACGCTTACTCATAACTTAGTGATTCTGTGCTGATTTTGTTTTGCGACTCCATCGAGTGACACAAGACTCACCGCTCATACAATCTATCTGCATTAGAAGCCTTTAAAATATTCGAAATCAACGAATAAATATATAAAGCATGTTCAAAGGCTGGTTGACACTGTCCACTTCCACATTTCGCATTTGCACAACGAGTATACTTTACCGATACTTAAGGCAAGATTTGCCGTTTAACGACACTGTAGTGCGGCGAAAGTTTATTAAAAGATAGCATTACGTAGCGCGTACAATACCCTTTGCAAAATGAACTTACGTGCTGTGTCTTAGCCTCCATCGTTTCAAAGTTTGGGTTGCATGTGTGGGGCATGAAAGCGTAAATAATTGCTAACAAAGTGCGGAAGTACCGCACAAAAGGCGCTGGGCGAGAAGGCCATGCATACAGAGCAGCTTTTCTGTTTCCTCTCTTTTTCTCCCCGAACATTTACACGCTTGTAAGTTTAGCTTATTCTGCTAAGGTCTTTTTGTGTATTACACGCTGTAACAGCCCCTCCAGCTCAATACTCAATGATCCGGACTGGTTACAGGACATCTTGCGGCAATGGAAAGCTGCTTCCTACTGTGGTAGATGAATTGTGACCATTGATTTCATTTCGTTAATATTCATGACAGGTACCCAAACAGTGAATATGAATAAATTTATATGACACTGACGTAACTAGTGTGTCTAATAAATCTGAAGAGCGGCCTTAGCAGAGTATAATGCAGAAGAGAATTGTCTTGATTGCCTGCTAAGCTTCACTATATGGCCCTCACTGCTGCATACAGGCAGCAGTGATGGCCATGTAGGCAATGGCACAGCTGTGTAATTTCTCGATTCTTTTCTGGTGTCCCCTTGTTCGACAATGTTGACATCCTTCCTCGCATATATTTGCATGTCAAATCTAGTCAAAATGATCCCACCTATGCTGACGATTTTATCTTCGTACGCGGGGAAGGGTGATCATCACCAATTGTAATTTGCTGAAACCATCGTTGGTCATTTTTGTCCGGTTGGACCCACTCCTGACACGACGAAACACATTTTCATTTTGCTTTGCTGTCAGACTGTGCGGCACAGACGTGGAACAAACCTTCCTCTTTGGTAAATTTTGTTTTGTCCGAACGCTATTGTTATCAATGTGCAAGCCCTCCACAATGATTCTGAGGAAATTATAACAAATTTTCCAGCTTTTTGCGCATTTTTCAACATTTTCCTCAGGTCGAACGGTTACAGGACGGCCAAGTCAGAGGTCTGTGTTCCAAAAGCCTGATCTTGATAGATCTACTCGTTCGGCCTATGCATACTCGAGTCACGTTTCTGACCCCGCTATCTTTTTTGCCGACTCCTGACAAGCGATTTTTTAGTTTTCGCTCCATGATTCCACAGACCCTATTTAACCTATTAGGCGCCGCAAAAACAACACTAACTCCAAAACGGCTGGCCACATTCTGCAGGTTGTGAGATAGTTTGTGTATAATGGAAGTACTGCTGGATATTTACTCTGCTAAGGCGCTGGATGAACAATACAGGTATATCTGTGAAGAGTTCTCTCGAGATTTTTTCCTCCTACTTGAATTCAGCGGTTGTTGACTGGGAAGATGGCCTTTACCTGCAACGCCCTGATGTTTGCATCGACTCGCAAGTTACTCCTGCGCTGAGCAACATATTTCTAGGAAGGATAAACAGCTGTGTTCAAGAATGTGTTAATAGCCTAGCGAATGAAGCAATTACGTATGTAGACGATTTTCTTGTTTTCGTTCAGGCTTCCAATTTTCAAGAAAAAGTGCTTGAATTTACCAAGGTTTTCGAAAAATGGGGTCCATGATTTGGATTTCACCCATTTGTTACCACAAAACAACCGCCTACAGTTCCTAGACATCAAATTAGAAGTAAGAAATGACCATGTGTGTTGGCCCATGCTCAGGAATACCACTCCAATTCAATGCAGGCAACACCAAATTTATTAAGAATGGTATTGCTTTTTCATGTTGGCGTTCTGTGCTGTTTAGGTCTTGCTGTGAGCGGATGGGCACTAGCTTCTCCGAACAGGTACGATGCTAAACGCCGCCGGGTTTCCGGGTGCTATCATCTGGAAAACCGTCCAAAAGTTGATCTAGCGAGTAATATAAATGCAGACAATATGCCTGTTCATCCAACGCCGCACCAAATTTCAACAGTACTTACTATAGTCACAACATGAAGAATGTGGCAAGCCGTTTTGAAGTTAGCGTTGTTTTTTCAGCGCCTAATAGGTTTAGTAGGGTGTCTGTAATCGTTGAGCGAAAATTAAAAAAAAGCGCTTGTCAGGAGTCAGCAAAAAGACTGCGGGGTCAGACACATGGGCAGTGTAAAAAAAACATGTTTGATCCCTCTGTCATAGCAATCGGTATAACACGAAAGTAAAACGTGTCTTCACAGACGTAGCTGAACGTTTGTTGTGCATTGTTTCGCCCCGAGGGCTGAGGAATGAATGCGACAGGGGCGTAGCCAGAAATTTTTTTCGGGGGGGGGTGGTTCAACACACTTTATGTGTGTTCGTGCGTGCGTTTGTATGTGTGCGTGTATATATACGCAAGCAAAACTGAAAAATTTCGGGCGGGGTTTGCACCCCCCCCCTTGGCTACGCCCCTGGAATGCGATAGCAACAAGTTGTAATGCCACCCGTAGAACGGCAAGTAGCTCGAAAGTTCCAACGCGTTGCTCAAGCAGAAAGGACGCACGGAACGAACATACACAGGATGAGCGCGAACTAACAACTGTCACAGCTGTACATTTAAAGCGCGCTGGTCAAATACCAAGGACGCACGAACGAACGCACAAGTATACACAGGATGAGCGCGAACTTTCACAGTTGTAACTTATTTGCTTGTGAGCACCGCGCTCCTTTCGCAAAAGGCGGCCGCTGCAGTGAGCGAAATGACCTTCGTGCTCTCTGTAACTTGACCGCAAACTCGCAGTGAGAGCGCAAGACGTACAAGATAAGCGCGCGCGCAGGAGCGAACACGCCCTGTAGAGACACACGCTCATCTCAGCACGGTGTACGACGACATTTAAAAGCGCCCTCTTCGAGCCTTCGCGCCATCTCGCTAGTGACAACGAAAACACGCTGATGTACCCTGATCTCTGAGTACCGCCACTGGCAAATGGTTGATATAAATAGCACGCCGTTAGTATGACGAAGAACGTGCCGTTTGTGGCGGAGTCGTTTCGCGCTGCGCACGGGGATCGGGAGGCCGCGATGTTCGATTCCAGGTGACGGAACTTTTTCTTCCTAGTTTTTTCCTTTGCCATATGTTAATCTTTAAATTTTACAACGTCATATCCGTGACGGAAATGCGTTAGCGGAGCTGTAGTGGACCCCGGCATAAATCAACTTTCGTGTTAAAAAGGTGTCGTGTACCTCTTGCAGTTCTCATGTGGTCGAGCATCATAGGCAAACGAGTAGATGTGTCAACATCAGGCTATTGGAACACAAGCGTTCGTTACAAGGGAATCCACACTCACACATGTCTCTAACATGTTGCGCTGTGCCATTACGCAGCCATCTTTCATGAAGTTGAGGTACCGTCAACACATCGCGACCAGATCTCAAGAGAAATAATTGAGGGCTCACAATATCAGGAAAAGAGGTGAGCAATCCATTAGTGTAACTTCTATTGCTCTGCATGAGAGCGAGTTTATTTTCCTAGATAGTGCAGTATCTTAAAATTCCTTATCGTATAGAGTACACGTGGTTTGTTTCCGTTTTTTTTTCATTTCAAGAGGCAATGCTGGCGTGCTGTGTCTTTTCCGGCTTTTGTTTGCTCAAATAAGGTCACATGTGTGTGAGGGCTGTGTAGACTTTGTCTTTCTCTTTTATTGCGATAGCATTATATGGACAGTCTCGGCTGGATTTTTTCCGTCGCCGTCGCCATCGTCATGCACCGTATATATATAGGTATGTCATATATATATATATATATCAATGTCCCAAGAAAAGGAATTCAGAAAAATGCTTCCGAAGCGCGGAATCGAACCAGCGACCTA